>NC_090444.1:124584577-124884890 GCF_031143425.1 Pleurodeles waltl
GTTAAGATCTTTCAATGGACTTTGTGAATATTATGGAAAATTTGTAAGAAACTTTGCAACATTCATGGAAGCTCTTAGAAATCTTCTCAGCAAAGGCACAGAGTTTGAATAGGGTAAAGAGCAGAGTGAAGCTTTTGAAAATGTAAATAATCAAATAGTCAATACACCTACACTTCAAACGCATGTTAGTGGCAAGCATTGTGAAATCTCAGTAGATGCAAGTCCCAATGGGCTACGAGCTGTTCTTAATGAAAAGAATGGCAGAAACAAATAGACGTTGGCATATACCACCAAGACCTTGAATGAAACCGAAATGTGGTATTCAGTTATTCAAAGTTAACTGCTTGCTTGTGTTTCGGCAGTGAATCATTTGCGGCATTTCAGATGGGGAAGTAAATTCGCTTTGTGCACTAACCATAAACCACAAACACAGTTTTTATCACCAGGGGAGGGCATGTAATATTCCTCGGATGGCCAGGTTAAGTTCAAATCTCCAAGAGTATAACTTTGATATAATTCATGTTCAAGGAAATGCTAATCAACTGGTTGACTGCCTGCCCAACTTACATATGATAAACCTGAGAAGGTAGAAAATAAGGATGATGAAATTGATGTGGTTGCAAAAATTTGTGATGTATGTGCCATTTGCGAAAAAATGTGAATGTAGAAAAATGGATGGGTGAACAAGAGACAGACAAAGTACTCACTCAGAAATTTGTGAATGAAGGTTGGTGGGCTCTAAGATCCTTAAAAGGTTCCCTTCATTAATTTGCTTAAGTGGCAAATGAATTGAGTGTAGATGGGAATTTGGTTTTCTGTGCTGATAAATGTGTTCCTCACAAGGAATGAGAGATATTTTTCTTAAGGAGCACCACAAGGGTCACATGGGGATGTCATACTTGATGACATGTTTAGGAAATTATTTTTGGTGGCCTAGCATGTACAGTGAGGCAGATTTATTTTAGAAATTATGTGGCATTTTCTGTAGCTAATAAGTCCTCTAAAACCAATTTTACAACCATGCATAAAGTACCTTGACTCAATGCCCCATGGCAGAAAGTGGGGCTAGATATTTCTGGACTCTACAAGTAATTGCCAAAAAACATGAGATATGCTGTAGTGCTTATTGATTACCCTTCTGGTTGGCCTGAAGTAATGCCCACCGATATTGTTTCCACTGCCATGGTTCTAGAGTTTCTTATGGTAGTCTTCAGCAGAGATGGTTACCCCAGAGAAAATTGCAACGGACAATGGGGTGCAATTTATTTTTGTTGAAATATCTGAATTTTTGTCACCAATAAGATCAAACCCACACATACTGCTCTGTATGACTCTCAATGTAATGGTCTAGGAGAGCGTTTCAACATATTTCTCAAAGATAGTGTACATTTAGCCCTAGTTTAGGACACTCCATTTCTTGTTGCCATCAGAAAGAAACTATGGGCATACAGATTCTCTCACAACTCCATCACTAGGAAGTGCCCGTACTGGTGGTTAAGAGGGAGAGAACCTGCCTCCTTTGTGTGTCCATGTTGGCTTGAATCTAGATTTCCCCCTCATTCAGAAGGGAATTTCTGTTAAAACATGACCAAAAGTAAAGAATAAGCCAAGATTCGCAGAAGAGATGCAGGGAATATTACAATAGAATCCACAAAACAAAGGACCCTGAATTCTGTATAGGAGATATTATCCATGTACGCTTTCCCAGAATAGTGGAAAGGGGTAGTTCCAAATTTTATAAACCCATGAGGATAGTGAAGATCAATAAGAATAGTGTAATTACTCAAGATAGCAAGTGTTGGAGTTTCAAGACTGTCTAAATGTAAGAGCAATTTCAACTCATTCAATAATAGGTCACTTGACAGAGAGAACTTATAAGGATGACTGGATCCATTCAAGTAAGTATACATATATTTATTAAATGACAGGACACAGCATCGGATACAGATCTTAAAGTACCTTATTCCATCCGCCTCCAACCGACCACCCCTCCCTTTCTCCTGTCGCGCTCCCTCTCCTGTCATCACAATCTATTACCTTGGTTACACCGCGTGGTGTGAATCTGTTCTGCTCATGCAAATTACGATAATGTACAATAGGAAGACCCAACACATCTTCCCCCTTATATGTATACATATATATTTATTTTTTTCCAACAACTTATACATTTATGTAGAATAACTAGAAATAAATATACTTGAATAATCCTCCTCATAACAGTGTAAACTTGACAGAATAAATTCAAAATGTTACTCTTGGAATGTGCATGGTAAATTCTTATGTCTAGTATACACCATCTTCCCCCTTATATATATATTTTTCTCTCTAACAACTTATACATTTATATAAGATAACTAAAAATAAACATACTAAATAAACCAAAACTAAATACACAAATAATCCTTCTCATAACCAGTATGAACTGAACAGAATTAATTCAAAATATACTTTTGGAATGTGCATTGCAATTTCTTATGTCTAGTAGGCACTTCTCGTAATGGATATTTGTTGTATTTTGCTTTCATATTTATACTCTCTTCCACACTTTTCTCTTTTTGATCACTACATCCCTCTTTCTTCATGATATGAACCTTAGACAGTTTCTCCTTATTCCACCATTTACCATCTTTAACTTGCTCAACATATTTGGTTTGAGCTTCTAATCTGTTCTTGACAACATAGTTTACCTTATCTTTGCAGATAGGAAATTCACCCATCCACTATCCTGTCATTTTGGTGGCAGGGACCGTCCCCCTTAATAATAAAAAAGGTGAAACACCTGCGTCTGCATTAGGAGTGGTTCTGACTGCCCACAATAGTTTCCTTATTTCTAATTTTGCATTTAACTTTTTTGTTTTGGACAATTCTAAATTTTCCTTAATAACTCTATTAAATCTTTCTACCAAACCGTTACTCTTTGGATGATATAAGGAAGTTTTCATATGTTTAACTCTGTAATTTGTAGCTGATAAGGAAGGTATTCCTGATGAAATTCTGACTGATAATGTCTATTGCCAATTTGCTCCAAGCCTTATCAGGCACTTTTATTGCTTCCACTGCACTAGGAATGGTGACTTGGGACTTATCACTAACTGCACAGTTCATGCAGTCTCTTACATAATGATCAACACTTCTATCTAAACCTAGCCACCAGAATTTTTTGCGGATTCTTCTTTTCATTGCTCTCATTTCTATATGTCCTTCATGAGCTAAAGATAACACTTTTTTCCCTCAAAGCTTGTGGTACTACTGAAACATTAGCTCTGTACAAGAGATCATTAATGATTGACAATTCCTTATATACATGTTTATACACCTCAGTCACCATACCCTTGCAATCCTATTCAGACTAGCTATGCAAAATGCATTCCTTCACTTCCTTGATTTGCCCATCAGAACTGATCGCTAACCTCCACTCTTCTTCTGACAAAGCACCTTCATGAATGACCTCCCACAGTGAAAACTAACTGTGAATCATCATCATTATCTTCCTCTATACTTTCTTGATTGTCTTGAGATGAAAACCGAGAAAGACAATCTGCTAACACATTTGTGATCCCAGGAATGTATTCAATCCGGTAATTGTATTACTGGAGGCGATACTGCCATTTGAGGATTCTAGGAGTAGCACATTCTCCACCCTTTGTGGTAAATACACATACCAACGGTTTATGATCAACTCATACTGTAAATTTAGCACCCCATAAATATGGTTTAAAATGTGTGATACCCCACCAGTATGCAAGAGCTTCATTTTCTATAACAGAATAGGAAGATTCCGCACCCCTAAGACCTCTGGACACAAATGCTATAACTTCTTCTTTACCATTCCTACATTGCATTAATACAGCACCCAAACCTTTGTTACTGGCATCAGTCATAATTATGTTTTTATCACGAATATCAAACGGTTTCAGGGGAACAGCTGTGCTATTTCTTCCTTGATTAATTAGAATTCTTGGTTACATTCCTTGCTCCATTCAAATGAAGTATTCTTTTTCACAAATTCCTCAAATTATATGACTTTTCAGTACATTTGGGAATAAACCTGGTATAAAATTCAATTAATTCCGTAAAGGATCTTAATTGATCTTTATTCTCAGGTGGACAAAAACGTTTCTATTGCCTCAGCTAAACTTGCCTTTGGTTCAATGCCATCTCCAGACATTTTGTAACCCAAATAATCAATACATGATTGTACCAAATTTACATTTCTCTGCACTCAAAATAACTCCCTTGTCTCTTAAAATAGATAAAGTTTGGTGTAATCTTAAATCGTGTTGTTCCTGATCTTTTCCAAGGACTAACACATCATCTTGAAAAGCCATTATACCATCGCGACCTTAAATGCTTTCTATCACTCTTTGAAAAACTGCTGGAGCAGATGCTCCCTTGAGGAGTTATAAATGCTATTAAGTGACTAGACTTGGGATGCAAATTGATTTGATAATAAGCTGACGTCATATCCAACAAAGTGAAAATGTTTCCTCTTTTTAAAGTGGAAAACATCTCGTTGATGTTAGGCAGTGGGTGGTGATCTATCCATATCTGATCATTCAGGTCTCTTAAGTCCACGCACATCTGAGCAATTACTATAGGTGCAACCCAATCAGAGCACTCTATCGGCTCAATAACATTCTGGTTGCACAATTTGGTTAGTTCCTTCTTTAATTCAGAAAGCTAAGGGCACATTACAGACTTTGTGCACAGCTGTGATGGACTGATCAGTTAGCTTTATTTTATGAGTGAAACTCTTGAATAATCCTGAATTATCTTGGAATACTTCTGGATAACACTATTCCCATGTGTTAGTTTCTACTGAACACACCTCTAAATACTCTTTCCTCAGTATTACCTGATCCGGATTATTAGGATCTAGTATGACTCCCAAATTCCTTTGATCGTGCCAGCCTAAAACAATACACCACACCTCGAGTTACGTTGTTTTTAAATATAATTTCAGTTTCAAATTCACCTAGCACTTCTATAAGATTTCCTCCATAACCAACGGGACGAATGTCTGAGTTCCTCAACTGGATTCCTTTGAAAGTGTCATTCCATAGTTTTTCACTCAATAATGTGAACGGAGATCCAGAATCCGCCATGACTTTAATTTCATGGCCATCAATATATAATGAACAAAAAGGTATTTTCAGTGCATACTGTATCTTGGTGATCGATTCTCATAGATTTATCTTCTATCATAAATACTTTATCTTCTTCAGAAGAAGAATATTGTTGTTCTTTCATCTTCTTGTGTTCAATTTTCAGTACATTGTTTGTTTCCTGCTTGTAGATCAACAAACTTTGGCAAAATTACCTTTTTTAAAACATTTGGCACACAAACTATCAATGGCAGGGCATGCGGGTGAATTACATAAATGAAATGTGCTTCCACAGCTATAACATAACATTTGTTTTTTTGCGTTGTCAAGTTGTTTTTCTTTGTCACTCCTTTTATTACTTGTCTTATATTTACTTTTCACAGCTAACACATCTTGATGATATGCTTTTTCATTTGACACAGTCATTTGTTCCATATAAGACATAGTACTTTCAATTCTGGTTGCAATGTCTACAGCATTTTCTAAAGTTATATTAGTAGTAGATAACAAGGTTTCTTGAACTTTTTTGTTATTTGTTTTTTCAACCAATTGATCTATAATCATTTCCTCTTCGAATTATTTATATTCACAAGATACAGCTAGTATTCTTAAAGCACCCACGAAGCTTGAGGCAGATTCCCCTGGCATTTGCACTCTTTTATAGAATGTGTTCCTTTTCATTATTCAATTCTTGCATGTTTGAAATCTTGTATCTAGAGATTTTATTGCTGTTGCATATTCATCTATACCTCCATCACCTTCTCCTTCATTTAATGTTACTGCTATCCTGGAAATATGCTTGATAATTTTCTGACCTTCAGAACCTAAGCAATGTCTTAGCGTAGCTAATTTCTTCTTATGTGTAAAGGTTTCTCCCTCTAATGCATCTAGATAAGCTTCAAAACCTTCCTTCCCTATTTCCAAGTCCGATTATGAAGAAGATGGATTGGGAGTAAAGGGTGATGGTGGTGATATTGCCTGATGCATTGCTGATTTATTTTTCTATTGTTTATAGATAAAATTCAAAATGACCAGAATGTAGAGTCTACTCGTACGGTTATGTTGCAAAATACTAATTTAAGAAGGGAATTGTATTTCCAGGCAAAAATAACATGTACTTTCAATACACATGCAGTGTGCACCTCACAACATAAATTAATTTTTAACTTTTCAAAATTTTCCACTGTGACTCTGATGCCTATGATGCAAGGCGTTGAGTACAGAAACGAGTGCGTGCGCGCACAGCAATCAAAGCGTGCACCTGCGCCTGTGCGTGAAGAGCATGAGTGTTCAGGCCGCAAGTCCAAAATATGCAGCTACGCTAGAGGAGCTTGACCGCAATGATTAGGCCGCAGTTAGCCAGCAGAGATAATGTTGACACCCACCGTGCTTCACGGTGCCAAATGAAACATCCGAAAGAGGGAAATCTGTTTCTGATATGAGAACTCTTGGTCCTTGAAAGACAGCGTGGGATAGAGGTCCTGTCGACGTACGCTCATTGCCTCTATAAGGATGACTGGATCCGTTCAAGTAAGTATACATATATTTATTAAACGACAGGACACAGTATTGGATACAGATCTTAACGTCCCTTCTTTCCTCCGTCTCCAACCGACCACCCGTTCCTTTCTCCCATCGTGTCCTCTCTCCCGTCACCACAATCTATTACCTTGGTTACACTGCATGATGTGAATCCGTTCTGCTCGTGCAAATTACGATAATGTACAATATGAAGACCCAACAGAACTCCAATTGGAATTCTGACTGTCATACTGACAAGTATATTCAGGTTCCTTTCCCTGAAAATGGAGGGTCAATGACTCCTGACAATGAGAGTTGTGATGAGTCTGCTGTAGACAGTGCCAGTTTTTTGGGGGACAGACAATGCAAGTCCTGAGAAAGATCTTATGCAGAATGAGTGACGTTTTCACCCAGTGTGAGGATACTTGCATGGAAAGTTACCCAGAACTAATAAATTATTCATGAAAAAGAGGAATGTGTAGCATTTTGCCTTTATGAAATGTAATGTTGTTTCTCCTTCCTTTGCAATATGGTCGACAATTGTGTTCCTTGTTTTCCCCTTTATCCCTTTGTGACTTTCTGTCACCCCTTCTTACTGTAGAATAGTCTCAGATGTTGTGGGAGGCTATTTAACAATGTTGGTGTTTTTGATGAAATGCCGATCTTTGTGAGGAATAAAGTTTTACCCGCACCTTCTGACAGTGTGATTTATTATGGCCACAACAGAGAGTTAATAAGATGATGGCCCGTAGCCTAGTCGTAATGCCATAATAACCTACAGCTAGGGCCTTGCCACCACAGCCTCCCTGGTCATGAAATAGTGAGCAGGAAAGGAGCTTCCCAAAAATGTTCTACCTTCATTTATCACGTCTACCCATTGGGCCTGCCCAAGAAAGGGGTTTCAAAGCTTCTAGCCTTATCCATTAGCCTGCTGTCAGTATGTGTTCCATCCTCTTTCATCCTAAGTTTTGATTGTGTAGGAGGACAGAGCAAGGAGCTAACAGGTGTTTATGTCCATGTCCTTTCTCTCCACTGGAGGTCAGTGTTGCAAGCGCTAGGCTCAGATCACTGTTTTTTACCAACTAAAAATACCTAGGGCAAACCACAAGAGTGTTTTTGTTTGGTAGTAACCCTGGTACAAATAAAAACAATGTGACTAAGTAAACATTAGAGGACATACAAGGGTGTCAGGGCCCTCGTGTCCACTACTTCCAGTCGGCTGCATGGAGGTTGTTTCTCCTTGATGACGATGCGACAATAGGAGGCGCCCACCCCACACAGACCATTAGGCAAAGGGCCATGTTGGATTAGGTAATCTACCTTTAACTTAACAAGGAAAGGTAGGTCTATTTTCCTGCACTTTCACTAATAGTATTAGTATAAGGATCCTGCAAGCCTTGATGAATGCCTGAGACCTTTTTTAGGCTAAATTAGGAGCAGAAGCATGTCAGCACTAGAACGGGATGTGAAGAGCACTATACCTTGTGTGTCCTCTAATATTTACTTAGTTATATTTTTTGTATCTGTACCAGGGTACCACCGAAAATAGGAACTCTTTGGTTTACCCTAGGTATTTTTAGTTAGTGAAAAAAACTGGATTCCCAAAAAATGTCCTGATAATTTAAACTCTACAACAATCCTCAATATAGGCCTCCTTGAAGTTGAGTACGCCCTGGTAGTATCACCTTACCAGGGTGGGAGGAGGTGGCCATTGATGAAATATATTCCATTCCATTAGTGAGCCCACCTCATCCAATTCTCGGAATTTGCCCAGGTTGCAAATAGGATATTTTACTAGTGTAGACAGGGATACACTCAAAATTGGTACCACAACGGAGTAAGGTACTGTTACTTTCGACTACTGCGTCTTCGTATGTTGGAATGTATTATTAGAGGCAGACGCGGGGTCTGGTAAAGCCTCCTTTTCTCTTCAAGTTTTACACACGTAATGGACAAAGGCATAATGGAAATTGGACCCTATTTTACTAGTCCCCTTCCTCACCGCGAATCTCAATGATGCGTGAGGCTAGTTTGCTATTACATGGGACATGAAGGCGTTATTGGATGTTAGATGTAACTTTTTAGATGGAAAATCGATTGCATTTTTCACAAGGAATGCTGATCGTTCTAGAGTGGGCAACAATGTAAGTTTTCATAGTGACCTACTAGAGAAACACTTACCATTTTTGCAACTCATTGGCTTGAAGAAAATATAATTGTTTTATAACTTGAATAAATAGCTGAAAAATAAATTTGTGCAAGTTGGCCAATCACAAGTTTGCAGTTCAAATAAACTGGTTAAAGCTGTTCACAAGGGTCAAAGTATTGAGAGAAAAATATTGCAACTCGAGAGAGAATGATGAAGAATGGGAAGTCCTGTATTTGTTTATAAAATGTACAAAGGTTAAAGAATGCAACGTCTAATTCAGAAATCCAGGAATTGAATCAAAATGTATTATAAGCTGCGTGCTATTTTGACAGATGACCAATGTTTAGTAATGAACATAGCAAATGTGTTCAAGGAAAAATAATATAATCAAAATATTGAATTACACAGAGGTTCAAATCAAAATAGGAATGAAACAACAGGGTACCCTTTTCTGTGCAGGTCATATTGCAACGGTATTATTAGACAGAATACAGCACTAAACCTGCACACAGATGAGAAAATTAAATTAAACAATGTTGCCACTTGTGATTCAGCTTTCTGTTTATACTTGATGAAATGTCCTTGTGGAAAGACCTGTATTGACAAGGCTGAAAGGAAGCTGCAAAGAACATTAAATTAGCTCAAACCCCGATGTAAATTGTAGGCTGTATGTGTATGTGATAAGTTTGACTGTTTGTATAAAGTGAAAGGGCTTTGCAGACATGGCTGATATATTTTATTTGATGTCTGCGAGCACTGTAGTATGCCTGATTTTAGAACTCAACATAACTTTTGTTCTGTACCTGTATGTTTTAGGATTGGCTGGTGTGCTGGCATGGAGAAGGGCTTCACCAATATATACTTTGTTGAAGTGTTTTATGTTCATGAACTATGGAATATGTTTCGTTGTAGAAGTCATTATAACCTGTGGGTTGTGTGTGAGTGCAGTGAGTGTGACAGTTGGACCTACGTGAATGAGGGTTTCATTCATGCCAATATTTTTCATGTGTTATGTTTCATGTATGTTCACATTGTAGTATGTTTGATTTTAGAACCTAACATAATTTGTGGCATGTGTGTGTGCATTATTTGTGTGCCAGATGTTACACATTTTGTCCTAGAAAACTTGGAAAACATCTTCAAATAGTATAGGTGCACTTCCTGATAGTGGAGGTGATGTGAAATACTATTGCATGCCCAAAATCATGCTTGGTATTGACAAGCATGCATAGCGTGGGCTGGAGTTAAAGTTAGGATGGTACAGTAACTGTGAAGTCTGCTGACCTTTGAGATTTTGTGTTGCACCCAGAGTTTTGTTCTTCTTTATAGATTTACAACTAATATGATGTTTTAGGCACGCAACATAGTGATTATTTTTCCGCTCAATCAAATGTTTGTGAACATCATATAGAATTGTTTCTTAACAGTTATTGTGTGTGCAAACATATCAGGTGGTACATCTTTCAGGAGCTTGAACCCACTATTGTAATGTGTTTAAAGCAAAGTTTTAAAACACTCCACAACTCGAAATCTTTATCTTTTGTTTGTTGTTCGCCAACATATAAACGTGATTTTTCTAACTCATTGTTACCTGTGGCCTATAAATGTATGTAATAGGAATGACCGTTGGGTCTACTCAGGCCTGGGTGTAGCCCACTATAACGTTTTTGGTGTGTTTTGTTTCATATTCATGAACATTGGTTTATGTTTGCTTTTTGAAACCAGCATACTTTGAGCTCTGTGTGTGTCTGTGTTAGGAGTGGCACTTGGGCCTGACATTCTATATTTGTTGCTGTTTGTTGTGGATCCTTGGGCGTTTGACTATGTTTGCTTTGTGGAAACAATGTAACTTGTGATCTGTGTGTGTGTGGTGTGTGTGTATGTTGACTGTATTGATACATTTTGACCGTTTTTTGACCTCAGGACCTCCCATTCAGCACAGGTATTGAAGTCGGGTATCAACGAAGGACACACGCTATCCCTAGAACCTGTTAGGCATGGTCAAAAACAGCTAATAAACACACATCTTGATTTTGCCTTTTTGGCAGAAAAAAAGACATGTTCTACCCTTCCAGATTGTGCCATGGTCCACTCTCTTGGTTGCGGTGTGCTGTATTTGGTCTTACATGGACCACCTAAAGTATTTATACATATAGGTTTCTGAAACAAAAATGCAAGTTCATGAACCACAGTGAACCAAGCAAGATGGTTAATGAACTTGGTTAATAAACTTGATGAGTTAAATTCTGCTTTTTCAAATGAAAAAATTACATTTTCCACCTGCCTTGGGTAGGTGTCCTCATTCATTCCTGTGGCTTCTGTGAGCTTGTTTTGCCCACACGTGATATGAGCAAATTTCGTTTTTGCAGCCGAGAAATGGCAGTTTATACCAAAGAAACTTCTCAGCCAGTCAAAAACTGATTTCAGATACAATTTCCAATTTGTGAAACATTTAATTAACCCAACTATTCAGATTTCTATAAATGTAGTTTCCTTTTTTTTCAATTACTTAGTGCAGGGTTTCGAAAACTGTGAATCAGAGCCCTCTGGTGGGTTGCAAGACGATTTTCGGTGAGTTGCGAATGCATTTGTCTATATATAGTAGTAGTAGTTAAAATGGTTAGTTTTGATTGTTCGCCAATGCAAAGGTGCTGAACAATGCCCCTAAATCCAGTCTTAAAACAATACCCTTGCAAGTATTTCCAAGCAAGACTCCAGGTGAACCTTCCAGTATTTGTATCTGCTGTGTTCTTTACTTCACAAAGCCATTTCAACAGAAACTGTGCTCAGTATACATGGCCATACACAAACATACAACTAGTGTCTGACATTCACACATAAATTGAGAAATATGGATGTGTTTTAAAGGCCAGAGCTGCCAACTTTCAATCTGGAGAACCAGTTTTGAGTCCCAGTACTGACTCAACATCCTTTGACGCTCAGCAAATCACTTAGGGCCTGATTTATATTACGGCAGACAGCCCATTGTTTCACCAGGGGGATGGGGTAAATTATTTGGCCCCTCTGGTCGAAGGACTGCCCCCCAAAGTTTCAAATGACTTCTAAGCTGGCGGTCATTTATAAAACAATGGCAGGAAGCATTGCCACGGCATGACGAAACCCTGCACCTAACAGATTTTATTTTTAATTTGGAAAAATAAAATCCAAAAGCAGAATTTTGTTCATTCAAAAATATGCTCCCCTCACCATGGGAGTCATCTCCTATGGCGGGTTGAGCATTATTTAAATTTTACTATTCCTCACTACTAGGGTTTGCCAAGTGGTGACCAAAAGTGAAAAAATGGCTATATGTCCATCCATCTAAATCTAAATTGAGTGGGCAGATCTGTAGCCATTTCTCTGACTGCTGTTACTCTGTTGGGCCATCATAGAGGTTTGGCTATAGTGGTGGCTAATTAGTCACTGCTGAAGCCAAACCTATGGTCCACTGGCATTTAGATCAGGTGGGCAGACCATTATGTTAGCGTTGCGCATACTCTGTCATCATTGAAACAGAGAATACACCTGCCATCACATAAATTGGGCCCTTAAGTTCCTGTTCTTATAATAAAACTAATCCAACCTCATGTAATGTAATTTCACACTCATTTAAAGTACTCTAACGCCCTTGGGCCGTGTTCACGCTACATACCACTGTGGAATCTGTATATGGAGTCCAAAATGCACCACTGAGCCTTGTTTTAACATAAAAATGGATATGAGGCCTTACACGATAATCTACTGCCGATGGGGTTTCTCAAATCTGCTAAAATCACTTGTATCAAGTTAAAATATTTTCAGACGTCTTGTGATTTTAGTGAACAGAGAGCACCCCACTCTGAAACGTGTTTCAGCTCCAGACTTCAGTGCAGTTCACCATCTGCTGTTTTTATGGGCAAATCAAAATCTTGCCCATAGTCCAATATGAAAGAGTGTGGTCAAGATTGTGACATTTAAAAATAATGGCTGTTATTACAATTAAAAATCACCCCCGCTTTATGTCCATTGAAGTTAAGTGGGTCGCAAACGTTTGTTCTAAAAATTGGATCATGATCCTAAAAAGATTGGGAATTAATGACCTAATGTATTCATATCAGTCTAAGCAAGAGGACTATGGTTGCATAGCTCTATTATCTTTGATCACTTTAGTTGACAGTTTTTGCTATTCCACAGAGCAAAACTTCCTAACTGGTTTTAAATAGTGACTGCAACTTGGAACCTCCAAATGAATCCCTAACCCCTTGACCAGCCTGCATGAAATTTTGCAGGATCAAACTTGTGTGCTTAGGTATTTTTTGCAATCATTTGTGCATGCTGTAATTTTCCCAGAACTGCCTGCTCGGTTTGCCCAAACCCCTCTGTATGTTTTGGCCCACCCTTCCTTTTTGTGGCCCCCAGTAATAATAAATCCAGAGACTAGGCCTGAAGTAGGCTAACATATGCTGCCACAACAAAAATAGATGGACAAGCATGCACAAATGCAAGCACAGAGACATTTGAGCCCTAAGGCACACAAATGCAATAGCAAGCATGAATACACAGGGACGCAAGGAAACTAATTATTGCCAAAATAATTCTCCCACCAGTTCACAACTTCATGATTGCGTCTTCTGGCAGAACTTTAAACGGAAAGAAATAGCCAGTGTTTTAAGTGGGATGAAAAGGTTGGCGCCCCTAAAATGGGTGTGGCCAAATAAATGTTGCTAGAAAGCCTTTACAAGAGGCATGGCCTATGTATTTGGAGACTTGGCCTAAAACCTTCAACGTAACATCTTACGCTTGTCACCTGACTAGTGTTTGGATGCCTCCAGGAGTCCAAACATTTCAGACAGCAATGAACACATCCACCTAAAACAAGCCAGACCTACTGGCTTTAGCAATGTGTGTAAGCGCTGATTGTTATAAAATATGATATAAACAAGCAACAATGACATGAATAATAAGAACTTAAAATATTCTAGTTCTGAAAGTATAAGAATCTGAAAAATGATGACATTGGGAATTAAATACTACAAAGGTTGGTGGAAGGTAGAGTGTCCTTCACTCTTGTAGTTTGTAGTCAATTCACCTCAGTTTTCTCTGCAATTGCTCCCTCTTTCTTAATCGTATACTCCCTTTTTCTCTCCACATCTTGGTGAAGGCGCTCCATCTGCATGTCTCACACTCCATTGCCTTCTTTATCGATGCATTTTCGCTCTTTTCTTCAACATGTACTTCTCTTCGACTCCCCCCCCACACACACACACACACCCACACCTTCTTTCACACACTGTCCGATAAATTTGTTATTAAAAATTCACACATGCGACCATTTCTGTGTGTGTTCTAACGGGGGGCCTAGGATTGGATGAGCGTGAAATCTGAGCACCCCCGTCACTGCCGTCTAGTAGGCTCCAGAGGTCTCCACCGTATCCCATGCGCAGTACCCATCCAGACCCTTACATCATACAGATACAGTGACGCGACTAAGTTCGCACAATATATGAAGGCGTGTGATGCATGAAACACTAAACTGCAGAAACACAACTGAGAAAAGGAAATGTCACTAAATACCAATAAAATTACAGAGAAACATAGATACTGGGGCTTCTGGTCAACTCTTTTCATTAATTGGTCTATTTGTGCGTCATTCACATTTTGTTTGCATCCATCACAACCAGTGGCGTAGCGTGGGTTGTCAGCACCCGGGGCAAGGCAAGTAATTTGCACCCCCTAACCCGTGGATTTTAGCACTCGCGAGTGCGAGCGCACCCCCCCCCAGATGTTGCGCCCGGTGCGGCCGGCCCCCCTTGCACCCCCCCGGTACGCCACTGATCACAACACACAGTATAATGCAGGGGGGGCACCCCAGTTCATTCATTGGCCTTCTTGCATTGTGTTTGCATTATTGTGCAGCCACCTGAAAAGGGCTACCCTTCATGCCCAGCCTGTTAGGTCACTCCATTTTTTCTTATATTTTACGAATTTATTTCGTATATTGCAGTCGTTGACACAAAAGAATAAATAATCTATAGAAAGCTTGCCAGCTCTATACCTGTTCAATGTGCCAGTGCTTGTTAAATTTCAGCATAAACCGCCCTGTGCTACTTGAGGTCACAAGAAACAGTGAAATGCTCATCCTCTAAATAAAACATGGCCCTGGCGGAGAACATACTTGGGCCCATATTTAAGAAAAAGTTGTGCATCAGCTAAGATGCACCACTTTTCTTGCCCCCCGTTACCTAACGACACCACAGTTGCACCGTAAATATAATATGGCGACCGTGGTTGTCGTTAACACAATAGCGTCAACATTTATTATGCTATTGTGGCGCTTTGCTACACTGCCGTGAAATATTTTGACGCTAGTGTACAAAGTGCAAGGAGGCCGATAGGTTACTATGGGAGTGTCTGAGCAGGCGTTAAGAATGACGCCAAAAATGGAGTCGTGAATGGAGTCGTGAAATCTTTTACATTTTACTGTACCATTTTTTCAGGCCTCCTAGTGCCGGAACGCCCTGGCGCAGGCATAATGTGGCACAAGGGGTTACAATATAGCAATGCATGCATTGCACCACTCTGTAAATATGGCGGGCAAAAAAGCCACTTTAGTGCAGCCTTGGCTAAGGTGGCGCTAGGGGCGCTTAAATATACCCCTTGGTTATTCTGCTAGGGACTGGAGGGCAGAGCAGGCCTTCCCTCGGAGAGGAAGGGGAGGGAGGCAGACCAATTATGCGGCGGTGTCAGGGAAATGGAGAAAGGCGCCCGCCTCAGCAGCAGACAATGCAGCGTATACAGGACAAAAACACCTCTTCTTCCGTCCGCCGCACGCCTCGGCCATCTGCACATAAAACACCATTTAATTATTCTTGTTTTTTAACCAAAAAAAGGCAGCCTCACAGGGGGCAGACATGAGACCAAGGGCTGTGGGTGCCGGGGTCAGCTTTCATCGGCGATGATGAAGGGGAGGGAGGTTATTTAGACTGTGTCTCCGGGCGCCATGTCTGCTGTACCCTCTGTGACCTTGGACGTGACCCGCCATTTTGAAGGAGGTTTTGAACTTGTCTGGGGCAGGCCGAGCAGCTGTCGTGCTCAGCGGGTGCTGAAGGCCCGCTCCATGCATAATACGTAAAAAAACAAAACTGAAAGAATGAACTAATAAGAAAAAGAACAAGCCACGGCTGCCTCGCCCGGCTGCTCTTCCCTTTTCAAATTTTTTAAATAATCGTTTTTAAAACAATAAATATGACAATAACATAATAATTCTCAAAATACTCGATTTTCAGTTTTATTTTATTTTTCATCATAGCTGAAAACGTGCAAAATGAGGTTGTTAGGGTACAAAGGCCGGTTTCATTGGTAATCCGGGAGTGAATGCGAATATTTTGAGACACAAGCCTGAAATGTAATTCGGTTGTTAGGATGAAAGGGGCACAAACGATAAGGACATTGGAGAAAAAAACATCAAAACATTGTAATAAGTGGGTTAGGTGCCTGCCGAACCGCACAGCATTCGTCGATCCGAGTGCAAGCCACTCTTTGCAAACACAAAATCAGCCTGAAGCAACAAACATTATTCGTATGTAAATATGTAATAATATTGGTTAAACCAGATGAAGAAATGCAAACAGACATTTCAACTAATGAAAAACGATTGATTGTAACTCGATGTTGAACGTTTATTTACTTGCAGACTGTGTACTTTCGTGATCGCCCCCATTGCATGTGTATTCCAGCGAGGCCAACTTACCCTTCCATACTGCCCGGGTCGGTACATTGTGTACCCTTCAATTGGCTAATAGTAAGAACTGTTAACGGCGCTTAGAAACAGCAGCGGTGAGGTATGATGCGCTATATAATGCATGCTTCTACTGTTTACGTTTTATTACCGTTATTATTTGCATTATGTGATGCACACCGCCAGAGTCAGGGTGCGTGCGAGTTCAGCACACAGGCAAGGGGACAGCTCCTCTTCGGTGTATTTCTGTTTCCTGCACTCACTTTTGGGAAATCGTGAGGGTCAGGCAAGTTTCATAGTGCCAGTAAAAATGTGATTACTCGAGAAGCGCTAGTTAGTAATTGGTAATTTGTGGTGTACCACTGTTTACCATTAATAATACTCTGTTGGTCGGCGCCGTACGCATTTTTAAAGAGAATGGCCTAGCTATGTGTTCACAGTAATTCTCATGTATTATGAGAGTCTTTCGATGCGCATTATGGTATGGGAGCGAAGTATTTACTACTTGCATGCACTGGGAACATGGCGTCCATTTTGTTAGCTCCGCTGAGGCTCTGGGCGGGAACGACCGTCCGAGCGCCGCCTTCTCAGGCACGTGGATGTGCATGAAATGGAGGTTCACGTATCATGCCACCAGACAGACCCGCGGGTTGAGAGGCTGCTGCACACCTCCGCCAACCACAGGCTAGAGAAGACGATCCAGAGTGGTGTTCTTCATATAGTGTTCACTTTTAATGTGTTAATATTATTTTAATTGTATCTAATAACACTGTTATTATTAGTAGTAGCAATAATAGTTGTATTATTAGCAGTGGTAGTAATAGTTCTATTGTTAGTAGTAATCGCTGTATTAGTAGTAGTGCTAGTAATATTATTTTTAGTAGTATTAGCATATGTGTTAGTAGTAGTAGTATTATTTCTCAGTTTCCTTGTATAATGATTATTACTAGTGTTAGTGACAGTTGTATTACTATTATTATTAGTGGTATTAGTCGTATTATTTTTCAGTGCTTTTGTATAGTGATTATTATTAGTAGTAGTAATAGTTTTATTATTAGTAGTAATAGTTTTATTGTAACTGTTATTATTAGCTGTGGCATTAGTAGTGTTATTTTACCGTGTTCTTTTATTATTATTATTATCATTATTATTATTATTATTATTATTATTATTATTAATAATAATAATATTATGTAACTGTAGATGTCTTTTTACTATTATAACAATAATTATTATTATTCTGTTGGCCTTCCTATTACCGGTGCTATTGTTATCATTATCGGGGGTGTAATCATTGTTTTTTATCATTATTCCGTGGCCGTGGACAGGTGAAGGCCCCAGATTGGGAGTCTCCCTGCCAATGGCGGGAGACCGCAGGGGGTGAGGCGGGGTTGACCTCTCTCCTGGTCCTATCACGACTAAAGAGGGAGCTTTTCTGCCCCTGGAACCGGAGTGGAGCGGGGATGCACGGATGTGTCGCGTCTCACGGGTGCGTTTCTCAATAGTCCTTCTTTAATCTCTAGCTGAAACTAAGGGGGGCAAGCTGCTCACTGCACGGGGGAGTCACATCTCACACAGTGTTTGCTGGGGCCACAGCAGGCCTTGCACTGCTAGGATGGGTGAACCTTCCTCTTCTGTAGCTGCAGCTCCGCCGTGTCCGACTCCTCGGGCTCCGCACGGCCCCGGAGTATTTATAATGTTCTCATGCCATGTGCTACTGTGCGGCCCAGTAGAGCTGCACACCTATAAATAAACCTAAAGAATGACACGGTCGGCCTTTAAACTATCAGAGATTCGAATTTGTGGGGAAAAAAACCCAACAATTATAGAAAATAAAAACAACCCATGAGTAAAATCCGTATCACTTATTATATGGTTGGGAGAACACTGAACTGCAAAAAATACATAATACATTAGAATCTAGATACTATTAAATCAAAATAATAATAATAATGTAATGACGTTAGAAATCAGCCACAGCTGTAACTAGAATTAACACCAATTTCCTCCAGGAATGAATAATAATAATAATAATAATAATACTTATTATTATTATTATTGTTGTTATTTTCTAATATTCTCTCTGGGCGCCGGCAGTTCCGCTCGGCCGCCATTGTGGACCTTCCACAGCTGGGAGAATGAGGCCGCGGGTGCGCCGGGATCAGGGCAGCCATATTGCGGCGGAACGCGAGGCCGCCCCTCGGAGGGGTCGTTCCATGGCGATGCTGTGTCAGGCCTGCCTCCGAGCTGGGCCTCAGCCGGGACAGGCCTCTCTGGGGTCCTCCGTCCGCGCCGAGGTGGCACACGAGGACCCGGGCCTCCCGGTACATTGGGGGCGGGGTGGAGACTGCCCGTCCTCTGTGCTGGTCTCGTCCTCTCCCAGCGGGGCCGGATGGATGGTACAGACGTTGGATGAATGGATGCCTTCAGGGGTGATTGATGGTCTGGTAGGGGCAGCTGTTGGGGGGCAGCGCTGTGAGGCGAGGGGCTCTGGTGCTTCCGTGCGCTACACAGAATCCCTGCATCCTCAGTGCGCACCAGGCCGTGTGGCACTGGGTTTAGAGGGACTGAGTGACATAACTGCAGTATTTCACCCAAGGCGGATGCTGCAGCTGCGCTGTCCTAGCTCACAGAAGGGCAGCACTGCGCGCTCAATGCGGGAAAATGGGAGGACACTGCGCACGCAGCGGAAAGACCATACAAAGTGCCCGCCTGGACCCCGCAGGAGAGGAGGACGTGGAGGTCAAAGCATGACCTAATCCTGCAGATATTCTGGATGTGACCCCTACGGATCACCCACCCACGTCGAGCGCCCCCTGTAAATCCCTCTCTCACACACCCTCCGCCTCCCGCAGGTAGGATCTTCCGCCCACGCCCCCTGCACATCTCCTACCCGTGCTGCATGAGTGCCTTCAGCGGACATCTATCTCGCACCCCCTGCAGATCTCCCTCCCACGCTATGAGCGCCGGCTGCAGACCTGCCTCGCGTGCCCTGCGGCCTCCTGCAGATGAGATCTTCCGCCCAAGCCCCATCGCATCTCTTACCCATTCTGTACGAGTGCCTCCTGCGGAAAGCACACCCTGCATAGATCCTGCATGCCTTCTGCCCAGGCCCAGTGCTTAATTTGTAAATAAAGAGGTGCCGGTGCTCTGAGCCCTTCTCTTAAACACGAGACTGCTGCAATTAAATCTGCCAGCACTGAATACTGAGGCGGCGTAATCCTGAAGCCATTTCGGGCCTCTTCAATCCATTTACGGCCACCCCTGCCCCTTCAGCTCATCCTGCAACTTTCTACTTTATCCCTTTATTACGCTTTTTAGTTTTTCCTTCTTCCGTCTTTCTCATATGTGTCTTTTGCTCGCAGCAAATGCTTGAGGCAGAAGAATAAGCCCCGGCCCTCACAAATAAGTGCCAATGCTCAGCACCGGAAACAACAAGCACAAATTAAGCACTGCCCAGGCCCCTTGCAGATCTCCATCCCACGTTACGGGTGCCTGCTGCAGGCCCCTCTCTCACACACCCTGCTGACCTCCTGCAGATCTTCTGCCTACGACGCCTGCAGATTTCCCTCCCATATTCCTTCAGGCACCCGGGACAACTCCCACCACATCCTCTGCTAATCTACCCGAGGCATTTGACACCCATATCCCATGTGGTCCTCTGGAACGTAGTCGTGCCAAGCTGCAGGAATCCACCACACCCGCAGCCCGTCGTGCCCACCAGTCCACAAACGGCGGGGGAGAGGGGCGCAGAGGTATAGAGACCCCCTCTCCCCAGTAACATGCACACATGGTCCCTGCTGACGCCTACATCCTGTCCCATCGCACCTCAGCGGGTCTCTTTCAGGATGTCCCATGCGCCCTCCCTGCAGACCTCCCTGCGTTACTGCCCAAGCACAGCAGTACACCCACCGACAGCACTGAAACAAATCCACATCTGCAGCGGACTCCCACCCACACACATCCCCTGCGAATTTTCAGTCTTCAGCCCCCTGCAGATCTCTCTGCCTTACTGCCCAGGATCTTCCAGCCACACACCCACTTGCATGAAAATCCCTCACCTCTGTCACGGACTCCCATCCACCCACAACCCCGATGCCCTTCTGCGACATCTCATTCTACTGCCTGCTGCACAACTCCCTACATTACTGCCCGGCATCTTCCAGCCACACACACACCGACGCCCTGCATGAAACAAACCTATCTCTGCACAGGACTCCCATCCACACACATCCCGAGGCCCTTCTGCGGCATCTCAATCTAGGCCCCCCTGAACTGCAGACACCCGCGTGACAACCGTATTAATGCCTCCTGACGGCCGGGTTCAGAGTCTCCTATGCTCACCTTCAGAGGATACTGCAGTCCCGAGCACTTGGAGCGGGATGTGTGTAGAGAACTGTCCCCGGAGCCCGCAGGTGCAAGATCACACATGCAGTCAGGCACCAAGCGCGCACACCGCCCTCCCAGCACTGAAGGCCAGGGAGTGGAGAGGACACATATATACTTACCAGCTGCACGCTGCACCCTACTATTGCCATGCCCCCACTCCCGCACCCTACTGTGACACTATGCCCCCCACACCGTCTGGTGTGGCTCATGGATGGGACGGAGGCGCAGGGAGGGCCGGGTATCCACAAGCAGTAAAGGTCGTGGTCCCTGTCCAAGGGCCGATGCAGCTCGCCCTGTGCCCCTGCGGATGGCGTGTCCCCGCGGACAAGGCCCCCCCCCCGCCTCGGTGAGGGTTGTGGAGGGCAGGGTGGTCTGTGGTGGGCGGGCTTCGGGTGCACCGGATGCTGTGCTGTGAGTGGACTAGTGGTGGGCCTGTGTTATGCAGGGGTCTTGGTGTGCCTGAGTTGGAGGGATGGCAGGACATGTTGAGGGCAGGGGTTCGACAGTGGCTGGAGACCTCCCTCCTTACTGAAGTTAGAGCGATCTGGATGCAAGGTTTGGGGGTGTCTGGTTTGAGGGGAGCTGAACGGTGATCAGATATTTAAAAAAAAACAAAAAAAGGGACATAAAGACAATAGAAGAAGGACTACTATTTTTCACCAGCCAAGGAGCACAGAATAACAGCGAGCATCACCCTAAAAAAACAGACGAGGCACTGAGGAAATAAAGTGCGTTTTTTAAACCCAGGATTACAACTTTTAATTAAATTTCTTTCTGAGAATAGCCGCTAGCTTGTCCTGGTTTGGGGCATATAAGAACGTGCCTCCCTCGGTTTTCAGTCGACCTTCTCTGAAAAGCTGCACATGAGCCAAATTTGCAGAAATCAGCCGGGACAGTCCCGGTTTTTCAGCAGGTGTCCCGGCAGATTTCTGCAGATTTGGCTCATGTCCAGGACGCCTGGACACCCCAGACAGTTATCTCTCTGTGGTCAGGAGGATTTCTGTTTTGGATTGCGGATCTGAGGTTACAGGATAATGCTGGACTCTACTGAGAGAAGGACCTTGAAGCAGGGTCTGAGGCTACATGACAGTTCGGGTTTCTCCTTGCCCCTGCAAACATTGGGCTCCTAGGGTACAGGATACATTTGGTCTATCTGCAATCAAGTGGATCCCTGAAGAGTCGGATATTTGAGGTTACAGATAATGCTGGATTCTACTGAGAGAAGGACCTTGCTGCAGGGCCAGGGTCTGAGGCTACATGACAGTTCGGGTCTCTTTGACCCTACAAGCATTGGAATTCTATGGAGCAGGATAAATCTGGTTTCTCAGTAGTTAAGTGGATTCCTGCAGAGTTAGAGATTTGAGGTTACAGGCTAAATATGGTTTCTTGGGAGTCAAGTTGATTCCTGCAGAGCTAGAGATTTGAAGTTACAGGATAAATCTGGTCTGGGCAGTCAAGTGGATCCCTGCAGAGTTGTAGATTTGAGGTTACAGGACAAATCCGGCCTCTAAACAGCCAAGTGGATCCTTGCAGAGTTAGAGATTTGAGGTTACAGGATACATCTGGTCTCTCAGCAGTCAAGTGGATCCCTGCAGTGTTAGAGATTTGAGGCCACAGGATAAATCTGGTCTCTCTGCAGTCAAGTGGATCCCTGCAGATTTAAAGATTTGAGATTACAGGATAAATCTGGTCTCTCAGCAGTCAAAAGGATTCCTGCAGAGTTAGAGATTTGAGGTTACAGGATAAATCTGGTCTCTAGGCAGTCAAATGGATCCCCGCAGAGTTATAAAGTTGAGGTTACAGGATAGTTCTGGTCTCTTGGTCCAGGTGACCTCAATGAAAACAGTGAGATTTCAGAGTAGAGGTCGGGCGGGCCTGATTATAGGATGAGAATCCCATGTTAGGTTTTATCTTAAATCTCTTTAAACAAGAGGGTTTGGTGCAGAGACTGGATCTTGGGATACACAATAGTTCTGATCTCCTTCACTACAGAATGACTTGGACATCTAAGGTTACTTGAGAGTTTCCACCTTTCTTTACCCACAAGGATGTTACTGTCAAACCGGGATCTCTGGGAACATATCAGGAGAGTAATAGGATCTGGGACAGAATGGGGTACTGTAGCTTACAAAATGACAGTCCAGAGTGTTTAGGAGGATATGTCCCAGAGGAGTGGAAAAGTGGGACAGAGTAATTTACGAGGATCTATATGCAGGGTGGGGATCGGGGGTATTTTAGGGCAGGAGGATCTAAGTGCTGGATGGAGCACCTGGAGTTGCAGGATAGTTCTGGTCAGGGTCTAAGTGTAGTTTGGGATTTGAAGAGCTGAAGGATTGTTCTGGTCTGGAGGACCTAATTGCAGGTTGGGATACGAAGAGGCACAGGAAGTGTCTGGTTAGGAACATCTAAGTACTGGATGGAGCACCGGTGGTTGCAGAATAGTTCTGGTCAGGAGGCTCTAAGTGCATGTTGGGATATGGAGAGTTACAGGATAGTTCTGGGAAGGGGGATCTAAGTGCTGAATGGAGCGCCAATGGTTGCAGGACAGTTCTCATCAGGATCTAAGTGTAGGTTGAGATATGGAAGGCTACATGATAGCTCTGGTCAGGGGGATCTAAGTGCTGGATGGAGCACCTTGGGTTACAGGATAGTTTTGGTCAGGAGGATCTAAGTGCAGGTTAGGATATGGAGAGTTACAGGATAGTTCTGGGCAGGGGGATCTAAGCACAGGTTAAGATATGGAAGGTTACATGATAATTCTGGTCAGGAGGACATAAGTCCAGGTTAGGATATTGAGATTTACAGGTAATGCTGGTCAGGGGGGTCATGTGCTTGATGGAGCAGCTAGGGTTACAGGATAGTTTTTCTCAGGAGGATCTAAATGCTGGATGGGGGACCTGGGGTTACAGGTTAGTTCTGGTCAGGAGGATCTGAGTGAAATATGGAGAGTTACAAGATTGTTCTGGTTGGGTGGGTCTAAGTGCTGGATGGAGCACCTGGGGTTACAGGATAGTTCTGGTCTGGAAGATTTGAGTGAAATATGTAGGGTTACAGGATAATTCTGGTCTGGACCATCTGAGTGAAATGTGGAGAGTTACAGGATTGTTCTGGTCTGGAAGGTCTAAGTGCTGGATGGAGCACCTGGGGCTACAGGATAGTTCTGGTCAGGAGGGTCTAAGTGCTGGATGAAGCACCTGGGGTTACAGGATGGTTCTGGTCAGGATGGTCTAAGTGCTGGATGGAACACCTGGGGTTACAGGATGGTTCTGGTCTGGAAGATCTAAGGGGTGGATGGAGCACCTGGGGTTACAGGATAGTTCTGGTCTGGAAGGTGTAAGTGCTGGATGGAGCACCTGGGGTTACAGGATTGTTCTGGTCAGGAGGGTCTAAGTGCTGGATGGAGCACCTGGGGTTACAGAATAGTTCTGGTCTGGAAGGTAAGTGCTGGATGGAGCACCTGGGGTTACAGGATAGTTCTGGTCTGGAAGATCTAAGTGCTGGATGGAGCACCTGGGGTTACAGGATAGTTCTGGTCAGGAGGGTCTAAGTGCTGGATGGAGCACCTGGGGTTACAGAATAGTTCTGGTCAGGAGGGTCTTAGTGCCGGATGGAGCACCTGGGGTTACAGGATAGTTCCGGTCTGGAAGGTGTAAGTGCTGGATGGAGCACCTAGGGTTACGGTAGAGTTCTCCTCTCGTCTTCTCGCCTCTGCCTGATCGATGCTTGCCAGCCCCGCTCTTGGCATTCACCGCGTGCCTTAATTGTATGGACATTTAAATCAAGGTCCGCTGTGAACACGCAGAGACGGGGCCTTCCTCTGAGAACGGGGGAGCACCGAGGCGCGGTCTCCGTCGAGGCAGAGTCGCCAGTCTCCGCCATCCCCGCACCCTGCCCGGTGCCCCATCCCCGCACCCGCAGCAGCGACTGAGCCGGGTATGAGGTAACCTGCCATGCACGGAGGAGGGGAGGTGGGGAGACGTGGTGGGGACAGAGTGACATGATGTAAAGTATGAGATGAGGGGAGCCGAAGCACGGCGGGGGTGGGGGTGGGGGGGGGGTGGGGGGGAGAGAGCTTGGACAACAGCGGCTGTGCGGAGAAACAGACCGAAGTGGTACTGGAGTAAAGGAGAACGCGTGTGAGGGAGAGCGGATGATGATGGGAGGCAACACGAAGAGGGACATCACAAACAAGGGTCAAGCAAGCACTGGCAGTAAGTGCGTGAAAGAGAGAGAGGGAAGAGAGGGAGAGAAGAGAGTGCGTGAAAGAGAGAAAGAAGAGAGTGCGTGAAAGAGAGGGAGAGAAGAGAGTGCGTGAAAGAGAGAAAGAAGAGAGTGCGTGAAAGAGAGGGAGAGAAGAGAGTGCGTGAAAGAGAGGGAGAGAACAGTGCGTGAAAGAGAGGGAGAAGGGAGTGCGTGAAAGAGAGAAAGAAGAGAGTGCGTGAAAGAGAGAAAGAAGAGAGTGCGTGAAAGAGAGGAAGAGAAGAGAGTGCGTGAAAGAGAGGGAGAGAAGAGTGCGTGAAAGAGAGGGAGAAGGGAGTGCGTGAAAGAGAGAAAGAAGAGAGTGCGTGAAAGAGAGGGAGAGAAGAGAGTGCGTGAAAGAGAGGGAGAGAAGAGAGTGCGTGAGAGAAAGAAGAAAGTGCGTGAAAGAGAGGGAGAGAAGAGAGTGCGTGAAAGAGAGGGAGAGAAGAGTGCGTGAAAGGGAGAAAAGAGAGTGCGTCAAAGAGAGAAAGAAGAGAGTGCGTGAAAGAGAGAAAGAAGAGAGTGCGTGAAAGAGAGGGAGAGAAGAGAGTGCGTGAAAGAGAGGGAGAGAAGAGTGCGTGAAAGAGAGGGAGAAGGGAGTGCGTGAAAGAGAGAAAGAAGAGAGTGCGTGAAAGAGAGGGAGAGAAGAGAGTGCGTGAAAGAGAGGGAGAGAAGAGAGTGCGTGAGAGAAAGAAGAAAGTGCGTGAAAGAGAGGGAGAGAAGAGAGTGCGTGAAAGAGAGGGAGAGGAGACTGCGTGAAAGGGAGAAAAGAGAGTGCGTGAAAGAGAGAAAGAAGAGAGTGCGTGAAAGAGAGAAAGAAGAGAGTGCGTGAAAGAGAGGGAGAGAAGAGAGAGCGTGAAAGGGAGAAAAGAGAGTGCGTGAAAGAGAGAAAGAAGAGAGTTCGTGAAAGAGAGGGAGAGAAGACAGTGCGTGAAAGAGAGGGAGAGAAGAGAGTGCGTGACAGAGAGAGAGAAGAGAGTGAGTGACAGAGAGAGAAGAAAGTGATTGAAACAGAGAGAAAAGGAAGTGAGTGAAAGAGAGAAGTAGGGGGCAAGCTGAGGGCGAGGGTTGCAGGCAGAAAGAGTCACATACAAGCGAAAATGGATACAGACAGACCGGAAACACACGCTTCAAGTGATGTAATGACCGCGGTGGTGGAGGCGGGGCATGGGGCGAGGAGATAGCGCCGCGAAAGGGTGAATAGTGCAGGAGAGGCGGGTGGGATAACAGATGATGGGGGAGAGGGTGCGCAGAGGCGGGAAGGGAATGTGCACAGAGAGGGTGAGAGATAAACAGGGATAGGAAGAGAGGGTGATATACAAAGGTAGGAAGAGAATGTGATATACAGAGGTAGGAAGAGAGAATGTGATATACAGAGGTAGGAAGAGAGAATGGGATATACAGGGATAAGAAGAGAGAATGTGATGTACAGGGATAGGGAGAGAGTGTGATATATAGGGAAAGAGAGAGTGATATACAGGGATAGGGAGAGAGTGTGATATACAGGGATAAGAAGAGAGAATGCGATATACAGGGATAGGGAGAGAGTGTGATATGCAGGGATAAGAAGAGAGAATGCGATATACAGGGATAGGGAGAGAGTGTGATATGTAGGGAGAGAGAGAGTGATATACAGGGATAGGGAGAGAGTGTGATATACAGGGATAGGGAGAGAGTGTGATATGTAGGGAGAGAGAGAGTGATATACAGGGATAGGGAGAGAGAATGTGATATGCAGGGATAAGAAGAGAGAATGTGATATACAGGGATAAGAAGAGAGAATGTGATATACAGGGATAGGGAGAGAGTGTGATATATAGGGAAAGAGAGTGTGATATACAGGGATAGGGAGAGAGAATGTGATATGCAGGGATAAGAAGAGAGAATGTGATATACAGAGGTAGGAAGAGAATGTGATATACAGGGATAAGAAGAGAGAATGTGATATACAGAGGTAGGAAGAGAATGTGATATACAGGGATAGGGAGAGAGTGTGATATATAGGGAAAGAGAGAGTGATATACAGGGATAGGGAGAGAGTGTGATATACAGGGATAGGGAGAGAGAATGTGATATACAGGGATAGGGAGAGAGTGTGATATATAGGGAAAGAGAGAGTGATATACAGGGATAGGGAGAGAGTGTGATATACAGGGATAGGGAGAGAGTGTGATATACAGGGATAGGGAGAGAGTGTGATATACAGGGATAGGGAGAGAGAATGTGATATACAGGGATAGGGAGAGAGTGTGATATATAGGGAAAGAGAGAGTGATATACAGGGATAGGGAGAGAGTGTGATATACAGGGATAGGGAGAGAGTGTGATATACAGGGATAGGGAGAGAGTGTGATATACAGGGATAAGAAGAGAGAATGTGATATACAGAGGTAGGAAGAGAATGTGATATACAGGGATAGGGAGAGAGTGTGATATATATAGGGAGAGAGAGTGACATACAGGGATAGGTAGAGAGAATGTGATATACAAAGGTAGGAAGAGAATGTGATAGACAGGGATAGGGAGAGAGTGTGATATATAGGAAGAGAGTGGGTGATATACAGAGGTAGGAAGAGAGAGGGTGATATACATGGATATGGAGAGAGAATGTGATATATAGGGATAGGGATAGGGAGAGAGTGATATACATGTACAGGAAGAGGGGGATATACATGAACTGGAAGTGAGTGATATACATAAGAAGAGAGAGAGGGGTACAGCGAACGGGAGGAATCTGCAGAGAGAAGGGGTGACATCTGCAGAGATAGGAACAGAGAGTGTCTAGAGCGGGGGAGGGTGTAAATAGAGCGATGGAACATCAGGGAAGAGAGGAGTGATATAAACAGGCAGAGGGAGATCACGGGGAGGCAGGGGGTGCAGAAATAAAGCCTGCGGACTTCAAAAGCGACAATTTAATAGAACAAAGGGATGCGGATAGATCGGCGGTGACAGAGGAGGTGCACGGGGAAAAATGGCAGAATAACACGGAAAGGAAGCGGTGAGAAGGCGGTCAGGGGAGGGGGGGGGCCGTGCGAGAGAGAAACAGGGGACACATGCTACCTGTACGTTACCCATCCCGGGAGCGCCGCGCCGACCGCACTCTCGGCTCCACCTTCCCTGCAGCACTGATCTGGTGCAGCGAGGGGCCCGTGCACCGTAATGAGCCGCCCCGGCTTTGCCTACTGCAGTCAGTCCTTTTTGCTCAGGTCCCAAGTGGTTGCAAAAAAAAAAAAAACGGAGGGCCCATCTGGCTGCTCGTCAGCTTTGTCAAGTCTTGCATACGCTAAAATGCTAATGGCCCAGATAGCTCATGCAAAATGCAGGAGAGAGAGGAGGGAGGGCGGGAGGGAGAGGAGGAGGAGAGGGAGGAGAGAGAAAAGAAGATTGCTTGGTAAGGCATCACAGACAGCCCCCTCTCCCAGCCCCCCTCACCTGGTACAGAACGCCTCGCGCTCTTGGTTGAAAGGTCACACGCATGTAATGCGGATATATCTGTGGACAAAAACAGACACGTGCCCCGGCATTCACAGAGGCAAGAATCAGGCCAGTCATCCGTCTGGAGTATTTACGTCTGTCTCGAGCAGGCTGCGCATCCCTGGGTGAGCATTTAAAGACACCACTGTCAGCGTCACAGGCAGGCTGCACACCCCACCCTGGGCAAACGCAGCAAGGCAAGCTGAGTTACCACATCCACAAAACATGCAGGGCCCACCCAGGTACCGTCTCCCCCAGTACAGCAGAGGCTGGCATTGTGCGATGGGGGCAGGAGAGTGACTGCCTGCAGAGTGCCAGGCGGAGGAGAGGCGACCACAGCCCTGCCTGCTAGACTGCAGCACTGCAGTAGACTGCACCTCAAGGGGTTAGCGTGATGGCAGTCACAGTGTGTTCGCATCGTCCCACCCTGTGCATAAATACTGGTGCGCATCAGGGCAGGTGGGGAGGAGTGGGGTCACCCAGTGCATCGCCCCACCCTGGCCTCAGCCTCTTCAGCCCACCTGATGATGAAGTGGACACAGTGGTGGTCTGCACCACAAAGCCGTCAGCTTCACCAGCCTCACCCATCCCCTGCTTCGGCCTCCCGGGTACCCCCATCTCAGCATTATCCCAGAGCCCGGTACCCTCTCTACAGAGCCCTCGCATCCCAACCACCACATCCTTATCTTTTCATGGATGCTCACGCCCTTATCCAATGAAGTCGTGCTCGCTGGCCTGGAAACCCACTCATTGCCTGCACTGTGGCACCCTTCATCATCACCATCATCATCTTCACTGCCATATACCCTCTCACTGCTTATCATCGACAGGATTAAGATCTTCATCACCGCCATCCTCCTCATCATCACCACCGTTTTTCCTCTCATCCCTCCCATCATTACCAAAATTTGGATCTTCATCGTCATCATCACTACCAATGCATGCCTCCTACTCCTCAACCTTCACCATCACTGAAACAGTGATCTTCATCACCATCCTCACTACGTATACGTCCTCATCCCCAATCCCACATCTCTAAAATTTGGATCTTCATCACCATTGTCTTCCTCACCACTGTATATTTCACCATCACCACACATCACACCCACAACTACAAGCTTCATTGCCACCGGCGTTATCCTCACCGTCATATACCTCCTCTTCCTCATTTATCATCGCCGACGTGATGTTCATTGTCATCACCACCGTCTTCCTCATCACCCTTCATCTTCAATAAAAACGACCACCCTCAATCAATCAGGGATTTGTAAAGCGCACTACTCACCCGTGAGGGTCTCACCACAATCCTTGTCAACATTATGACCGTTCTCATCACCATATCCCCATTATCAGCCTTCATCATCACCCAAATAGGCTCTTCACCATCACATACGTGATCCTAAGTCTTCATCATCCCCGAGAGCCCCTCATCATCCTCACCATAATACACATTATCTCCCCTCTCCATCATCATGCTCACAGCCCTGCACATCAGCATCGCACACAATGTCCTCACTAATGCTGGGGTCGCCTCCATGTACCTTATAACCAGCCTTCATCATCACAAATTGAGCATCATGGCCTTCCTCATCCTCTCTGCCCTGTACATTTCACTAAACATACAATTCTTCTCATTTCAACATACATTACAACCGCACACAGGTGTCTTCATCATCATACCGAACACACAGCCCAGCCTTCATCTTCGCTTGCCTCACCGTACACTACCAAGAGCACCTTGAAGATCCTCATCACCCTCACCTCCATCTTGGCAAAACTGCCCTCCATCTCCGCCAGACATCCACAGAGAGCCTCCTCTGCTTCATCCTTGCTTCCCATCATCCCTTCAGCCTCCCCTGAAGCTGCCCCCCGACCACCTGCCCGCCGTCACCTCCGGAGCGCGGGTACCAGTCCATCTCTGCAGACGTGCTCCTCGCAGCCAGCCCCAGCCTCCGCCTGGGCGTCTCTGCAGCATCCCCATCCCAGACGCGTCCTCCGGCCCCTCCTACACGCCCGTATGCTCACGACCCACGCAGGGCGCCAGATACCTCCGTCCCAGCGGCGGAAAGACCAACCACCCGGGCTCAGCCCGGCCGGGAGGACCAGGGGACACCTGCCCGAGGGCGTGCGTCCCCGGAGGAGGGCAGAGGGAGCCGCCCAGACACCAGCGCCAGCCTTAATCTCCGCTCCCCGGACGCCTTCTGCCGGGCCCGGACGCTTCTTTTATTTTCTTAAAGGGATTATTCATTAAAAAAAAAAAAAAAACACACACACATCTGCTGACTGCATCGCGCAGGCGAAACAAGAGGATTAGAGTCCTTGGGAAATAAAGACAGTCCCCGTCTTAGGGGAAGCAGGCACGCGTCACAGCCCCCCTCCCCCCACCGTTCCGCCTGTGCCCCCACCCCTATTATTTATGCCAATGAGTGTTGCCATTCAAATTATAGCAATGTAATGGAGCATCAATGACCAGATTCAACACAAAAAGAGGAGGGGGGAGGGGACAGGAGAGAGCCGTCTTCATTGTAACCTTGCAGAATGTCAGATGCTCCACCCAGCCCCCCCCCCCGCCCCCACTCCTTCGTGCACCGTATCTGAAGCCCTCTGAGCTGAGCGGATGTCTGAAGCCATCACTTCGAGCTCTTCCCCTGGACCACTGATGCTCAGCTTGCGCGTTCGCGTGGGTCTGTGTACGCGCACGCGTATAAGCGCGCGCCCTACTGCCGCTCGTCCTTTCAGCTTCGAAAAAAAATCACAAGTGGAGGATTTCTGCTGCTTGTCTGCTTTCCAGACTGCAGACAAAATGCCATTCTTGTGCCATAGATAGGTCGTCGACCCAATTTTAGCCTGTCATAATGTTTTTTCAACATGTATTTGGGGGCGTCTGTTACCTTTTAGCTTTTTAAACAATCCACTTCGCAGGTGACAGATAAAATGCATCTAACCATGACTACAAGGACACACACACACACTGATCTGCACATAAGCATGCTTATGTGTCTATTCATGTAGTACTGCACGCACATGGACACACACACACACCCACGCACTCTAACACATAACTATTCCCGCACACGTACATAGACACTCACAGAGTAGGCAGTAGTCATTGTATAGTGATGCTTAAGGAGACTGACACAATAAATATGTTTGATCTGAGAATAGATTTGTGGTGCATGGACTATACATGCACGTACACACAACCTCTACATACATATATAGACAAGTGGAGACCAGTGCATACGAACGCCTGTCGTATGCAGTTGCCATATAAGGGTCAGTGAGGCGTGTTACTTCCACCTACACAATAAACCGGATATGCCCTGGTGCGCCAGTGTGTGCTTGTGTGCAGGGATGGGGCCCGCTCGTGCTTAGTGTCTGGCTTTAAAACGTAGCCTCCGTGTGTGTTCTCGTCGCCACCGTTCGATGTCCTGATGTGTTTTTCACAGTGGTATGAGGGTGTTTTTTTGTGAGAGTTTGTTGCTGTGTTTGCCGTATCATTACGCTGATGCTATACAGGGGGAAGTAGGCAAGCTGGCACGACGCCGTCATGGCCCCGCTGCAGTGTCTTTTTGTATTGCAACCTTCCCCTGCAGACCTCTGGCTTCACACCACACTTTTATGAACTCTTATTTTTACCGATTTTCTATCTAATATCTACTCAGAGTGGCTTTTGGCTTTACACAGAGGAGTATTTTTCTCCTACCTTTTTCTCTCAGAGCTATTGACTGTTTAGTATATCAATCAATCAGAGTTTTATAACGCGCAGCTACTCACCAGTTAGGGTCTCAAGGCGCTGGGGGGGGGAGGTGTAGTGAGTACCGGAGGTGGATTTAAAAAGCAGTGTCTTCAGATCCTTCGTGAAGCTGGGGAGGGAGGTGGTTTGTCTGATGTGGAGTGGAAGGGCGTTCCAGGCGGTGGCGGCGAGGTAGGAGAAGGAGCGTCCTCCTGTTCTGGTTTTCCGGATGCAGGGTACTTCTGCGAGAGAGAGCTGGGCTGAGCGTAGGGTCCTGTGGGGTACGTGGAAGTTGAGTCACTGGTTAAGGTAGGCAGGTCCGGTGTTGTGGAGGGCTTTGTGTGCGTAGGTGAGGATTTTATTTTCTCGATGGGGAGCCAGTGCAGTGTGCGTAGGTGTTGTGAGATGTGGCAGTGTTGGGGTAGATCGAGGATCAATCTGGCGGTGGCGTTCTGGATGTGTATCATTCTACCTCTTATGGAATGCTCACATTGAAATGCATAAGGCACTATTTTTCATCTCATAAGTACACTGGATCATCACAGGTTATGTTTTTTGCCTTGTTTTTTCACTCCAGCAGTCTCTTTTTAATATTTTAGTCAAGGCCCGCATTTCGAATACTGGAGTACTCAATATACACTGATAAACAAACTTTGGCAAAACAATAGGTCTGGCTTTAATATACAAACACAGGCATTCAGAAATGCTGTTTGGGTGTTTTCACATGCTGAAGTTAGGCCTACTTGTCAATTCTTGGTTCCAATCAGTGTGTGTGTTTATGTCTGTTTTGATGTGTGTGCTCCTCTTCATACCAGCAGTAGCACTTGTTTTAGCACAGCATGGGTTTGTGTTATTGGGAGAGGAGTTCACAATCTGCCACTAAGACACTCCACCCAGTCGAGTGCTCAGCGGTCACTTCAGTTAAGCTCCTGTAAACCGAGGGGTCAGTGTGGAGAGAGTCTTACTCTCGTCTGTAGAGTTTAAATCGAGACACCGCAAGGTCATACTGCAAGGTCATTCTTCGAGCGACCCCTGGGGAAGCTAGCACCTCAGTAGCCGAAACTTGTGTGTGTGATTTCGTGTACGTGCGCATAATTGTGTGCACATGAAAGAGGGGTGGATGAAGACAAATCGCAGTTCAATATTCTTTGCACAAGCTTTTTTCTTTTCTAACTGATAAGATGGTATTTTAATGTGACCACATTTTAATTCAAATATTTATTGAGTCTTTTTGCAATGGTTTTAATTAAGTGAACAATAAAGTTGAAAACAAGCGAGTCCCTTGTGTGTGTGATTTAGAGTACATGCGCATAATTGTGTGCACATGTAAGAGGATGTGTGCTGTGTGTGCTTCAGTGCCTGTGTATGGTCAGTGTCAGACTGGCCACCTAGTCACTTCAGGGTGACTGCAAACTGGGAGGCTCATTTTGGCGTTCAGTGGACCGCCCTGAATCAGGCCGAAAGTGCTCACCCAGTGTATTTGAGAATCCCTGCATTAAGGTGCACACATTTAAACTTTTTTTCTAAAGAATATTTGAGGGAGAAAGTTCACCAGGGGATTTGTCTGTACACTCATTGGCAGTGAATGTGCAGTGTGAGCTATTGACTGTTTAGTCCATGGCAGGTTTTGTTTCCAAGTTCAATCTTGTGTCTGGCATATGTGTGCAAATTTGTTTGTGTGTGTGCGTGTTAGAGAGAGAGCGAGAGAGAAAGAAAGAGAAAAAGAGCAAGAGAGAGAGAGAGAGAGAGAGAGAGAGAGAGAGAAGAAGGCAGAACCTTGGCCAGCCCTCACTGTGTGAGGGCTTCAGGCTCCAGGCTCAGGTAGACCTATTCCGACTTTCCTGCCAGTGTGGCCTGCAAGCATCACCTCATTTTAAACCCTGCGATTGGACACAAATTTGCAGTCAAAAATATAACTCAGATTTTGGCCGTGAACTTTGTTGGCAAGTAGTACACTAACGGCAATCTACATCTCTGCACAGGAATTGCAGGGCTTGTTACTGTCATCAAACTGCTTGCATCAGCAAAGTGAGGGAAATGCACCTTATCTTGCCATGGTAATTACAACATAAGTTACTCCCTATTATTTATGCATCACCACTACATATGGAGGTACTCCACCAAAATCTGGGATCTCCTCAACAGCAACACACCCCACCTTCTCTTCCTGACTTAAACACGGCTCAGCCCGGCCTTTAACCCGGACTTCGCCGCAGCCCTTCTGCCCATCTACAGAATCCTACATCAGGATGCACAAACCATGTGGAGGACAAGCAATCTTCTACAAAAGCACAATTGACTGCAGTACCACCACGGACTCGGACACCAACCTCATGGAACACTTCCACTTCAAAATAGAAATGGACTACAATGCCACCCTGAAGGGAAGCCTCACCTACTGTTGCCCAGGCTCTCACGTGAAATTCTGCAGCAACATCGCACACCTCATCGCTCTTCTCTCCATCAGATCAACCAACTACATCCTCCTTGGGGACCTCAATTTCCAGCTGGAAGACACCACAGAGCTCCAACTCCACGGCCCTCATTGACAGCTTCAGCAACCTCGAAATCACCCAGCTCATTCAAGGACCAAGAAGTCAGGCTGCGTCATTCAGGGTTGACGATGCATCGATCTGGTGGGCTGTGCGTCGAAGTTCTGGCCGCAACACTGGCGCTGCGTCGATCTCCACTCGGGGAGGCTGGCTGCACCGTTCTGGGTTGGCGATGCGGTGATTCTTTCACTGCGAGGCAGGCTGTGTGTCGATTCCTGCAGGCTGTGCGTCAATTTTTGCCGCACACGGAGTTTCTTTGCAGAGATGAAGCCCTCTTGGCCCTGAGACTTCAGGAACAGGAGGCAAGCTCAATCCAAGCCCTTGGAAAGCACTTGTCAGCAGAGCCAGAGGCCAGCAAGGCAGCAGGGCAACAGCAAGGCAGTAGTCCTTCTCAGAAAATCAGTCCAGGTGAGTCCTTTGGGCAGCTAGGCAGTTCCTCTTGGCAAGCTGCAGGTTCTGGGGCAGAGTGTCTGTCCCAAGAAGCATCTTTAAGTGTCCAGAAGTGTCCAAATTGCTAGGGTCTGGGACCCAGTTCATATACCCAAAAGTGCCTTTGAAGTGGGGGAGACTTCAAAGAGTGGTTTTGAAGTGCACAAGGTCCCCTTTCAGTACAGCCCTGTCTGCCAGGGTCCCAGTAGGAGGCTTGGCAGTCCATTGTGTGAGGGCAGGCCACTGTCCTTTGAAATGTAAGTGTCAGGCCCTCCACCCTTCCAGCCCAGGAAGACCCATTCAGTATGCAGATGTGTGCAGGTGTGACTGAGCGTCCTGTGTTTGTGGTTGTCTGGATGAAATGCACAAGGGAACTGTGAACCAGCCCAGCCCAGACGTGGATTGTAAGGCACAGAAGGATTTAAGTGCAGAGAAATGCTCACTTTTTAAAAGTGGCACTGTAAGGAAATGGTTCCCTGTTGCAGTTACCCCCCACTTTTTGCCTGATACTGATGCTGACTTGACTAAGAAGTGTGCTGGGACCCTGCTAACTAGGCCCCAGCACCAGTGTTCTCTCACCTAAAATGTACCATTGTTTCCACAATTGGCACACCCCTGGCACACAGATAAGTCCCTTGTAAAAGGTACCAGTGGTACCAAGGGCCCTGTTACCAGGAAAGGTCCCTAAGGACTGCAGCATATGTTGTGCCACCCTAAGGGACCCCTCATCTAACACATGCACACTGCCATTGTAGATTGTGTGTGTTGGTGGGGAGAAAAAGACAAAGTCGACATGGCATCCCCCTCAGGATGCCATGCCCACAAAATACTGCCTGTGGCATTGGTAAGTCACCCCTCTAGCAGGCCTTACAGCCCTAAGGCAGGGTGCACTATACCACAGGTGAGGGCATAGCTGCATGAGCAATATGCCCCTGCAGTGTCTAAGTCTATTCTTAGACATTGTAAGTACAGTGTGGCCATATTAAGTATATGGTCTGGGAGTTTGTCAAAAACGAACTCCACAGCTCCATAATGGCTACACTGAATACTGGGGAGTTTGGTATCAAACTTCTCAGAATAATAAACCCACACTGATGCCAGTGTTGGATTTATTAAAAAATGCACACAGAGGGCATCTTAGAGATTCCCCCTGTATTTTACCCAATTGTTCAGTGCAGGACTGACTGGTCTGTGCCAGCCTGCTGCTGAAAGACGAGTTTCTGACCCCATGTGGTGAGGGCCTTTGTGCTCTCTGAGGCCAGAAACAAAGCTTGCCCTGGGTGGAGGTGCTTCACACCTCCCCCTTGCAGGAACTGTAACACCTAGCAGTGAGCCTCAAAGGCTCAGGCTTCATGTTACAATGTCCCAGGGCACTCCAGCTAGTGGAGATGCCCGCCCCCGGACACAGCCCCCACTTTTGGCGGCAAGTCCAGGGGAGCTAATGAGAAAAACAAGGAGGAGTCACCCCCCAGTCAGGACAGCCCCTAAGGTGTCGTGAGCTGAGGTGACTCTTACTTTTAGAAATCCTCCATCTTGTAGAAGGAGGATTCCCCCAATAGGATTAGGGATGTGCCCCCCTCCCCACAGGGAGGAGGCACAAAGAGGGTGTAGCCACCCTCAAGGACAGTAGCCATTGGCTACTGCCCTCCCAGACCTAAACACACCCCTAAATTCAGTATTTAGCCCCCCCCAGAACCTAGGAAACTAGATTCCTGCAACCTGAAGACGAAGAAGGACTGCTGACCTGAAGCCCTGCAGAGAAGACAGAGACACCAACTGCCTTGGCTGCAGCCCTACCGGTCTGTCTCCCCACTTCAAGAAAAACTGCAACAGCGACGCATCCCCCAGGGTCCAGCTACCTCTGAGGCCTCAGAGGACTACCCTGCATCTAAAAGGACCAAGAAGCTCCAGAGAACAGCGGCCCTGTTCAACAAACCTGCAACCTTGCAACAAAGAAGCAACTTTTAAAGACCACACGTTTCCCGCCGGAAACGTGAGACTTTCCACTCTGCACCCGACGCCCCCGGCTCGACCTGCAGAGAACTAACTCTATAGGGAGGACTCCCTGGCGACTGCGAGCCCGTGAGTAGCCAGAGTTGACTCCTCTGAGCCCCCACAGCGACGCCTGCAGAGGAAATCCAGAGGCTCCCCCTGACCGTAACTGCCTGCTTCAAGGAACCCGACGCCTGGAAACCACACTGCATCCGCAGCCCCTAGGACCTGAAGAAACCGAACTCCAGTACAGGAGCGACCCCCAGGTGACCCTCTGCCTAGCCCAGGTGGTGGCTACCCCGAGGAGCCCCCCCTGTGCTTACCTGCCTTGCTGAAGTGACCCCCGGGCCTCCCCATTGAATCCTATTGAAAACCTGACACCTGTTTGCACTCTGCACCCGGCCGCCCCAGTGCCGCTGAGGGTGTACTTTCTGTGCCTGCTTGTGTCCCCCCCCGGTGCCCTACAAAACCCCCCTGGTCTGCCCTCCGAAGTCACGGGTACTTACCTGCTGGCAGACTGGAACCGGGGCACCCCTATTTCCATTGAAGCCTATGTGGTTTGGGCACCACTTTGACCTCTGCACCTGACCGGCCCTGAGCTGCTGGTGTGGTAACTTTGGGGTTGCCTTGAACCCCCAACGGTGGGCTATCTTGGACCCAACTTTGAACCCTGTAAGTGTTTTACTTACCTGTGAACTTAACAATTACTTACCTCCCCCAGAAACTGTTGATTTTTGCAGTGTCCACTTTTGAAATAGCTTATTGCCACTTTTGCCAAGACTGTACATGCTATTGTGATAATTCAAAGTTCCTAAGATATCTGAGTGAAATACCTTTCATTTAAAGTATTGTTTGTAAATCTTGAACCTGTGGTTCTTAAAATAAACTAAGAAAATATATTTTTCTATATAAAAATCTATTGGCCTGGAATTGTCTTTGAGTGTGTGTTCCTCATTTATTGCCTGTGTGTGTACAACAAATGCTTAACACTACCCTCTGATAAGCCTACTGCTCGACCACACTACCACAAAATAGGGCATTAGAATGATCTCTTTTTGCCACTATCTTCCCTCTAAGGGGAACCCTTGGACACTGTGCACACTATTTCCCAAGGGTAGGTCGCTCCCCCTGCCGCTGCAGCTCCTCCAGCTCCTCCAGGTTCCTGAGACCTACCTCGCAGTAAGTACCCCCCACCTCCCAGCCCCTCGCCCTGCCCCGCGCTACTCACCCTCTCTCCTGCTCCTGCTTCTTTTCTTCCTCTCTGTTCTTCCTCCTCGCTCCTCTTCTGTAATCTTCTTCTGTACTCTTCTTTTCCCTGTCTTCTCTCTTCATCTGTGTGCTTCTCAGCCTCTCCTGTCACCTCTCTTCTTCTTCATCTTCTTCTGTGGTCTTCTGCCTTCTGTTCTTCGTCTTCTGTATCTTCTTCTGTGATCTTCTGTCTTCTGCTTCTTCGTCCTCTGTCTTCTGTTCTTCTGTTCTTCTGTTCTTCTGTCCTTCTGCTTTCTTCGTCCACCGTCTTCTGTTCTCCCCGCGCCTGCCCTCCTACTCCTGTCTCATCTCCCTCCCTCACTCGCCTCCCCCTCTCTATCACCCCTATCTACCCCGTTCGCTATCTGCCTCCCTCACTCCTCCTATCTACCTATCTCTCTATCTCACTATCTCCCTCACTCACCACCTCCTCCTATCTACCTATTTCTCTATCTCTCCACCTATTTCTCTATCTCTCCCCCCTTCCCGCCACCCCCTCTGTTACCTATCTTCCTATCCTCTCACTCTACCTCTCACCCACCTCTACAACCCTCCCTCCCCTATCTTCCCAACCCTACTCCTATCTCTCTCCCTAATCTCCTAAACTTCCTAACACTCACCCCCCTCCACCCTTAAACCCCCCCTCCCACAGCTCTTCTCACTCTACCTGTCCCCCCCTCCCTCCCTCTTTCCCGCCGCGACCTCCTGCACGCCCCCGCCCCCCAGCTCCCATTCGCCCCCAGCTGACCCCTCCCCCCCCTCCTCTCTCTTATGGCGCCCGCTGCGCGACAGTGGTAGCGACCCTTGACCCAAGGGTAGGTCGCCCCCCCTGCCGCTGCAGCTCCTCCAGCTCCTCCAGGTTCCTGAGACCTACCTCGCAGTAAGTACCCCCCACCTCCCAGCCCCTCGCCCTGCCCCGCGCTACTCACCCTCTCTCCTGCTCCTGCTTCTTTTCTTCCTCTCTGTTCTTCCTCCTCGCTCCTCTTCTGTAATCTTCTTCTGTACTCTTCTTTTCCCTGTCTTCTCTCTTCATCTGTGTGCTTCTCAGCCTCTCCTGTCGCCTCTCTTCTTCTTCATCTTCTTCTGTGGTCTTCTGCCTTCTGTTCTTCGTCTTCTGTATCTTCTTCTGTGATCTTCTGTCTTCTGCTTCTTCGTCCTCTGTCTTCTGTTCTTCTGTTCTTCTATTCTTCTGTTCTTCTGTCTTCTGTTCTTCTGCTTTCTTCGTCCTCCGTCTTCTGTTCTTCCCGCGCCTGCCCTCCTACTCCTGTCTCATCTCCCTCCCTCACTCGCCTCCCCCTCTCTATCACCCCTATCTGCCCCGTTCGCTATCTGCCTCCCTCACTCCTCCTATCTACCTATCTCTCTATCTCACTATCTATCTCCCTCACTCACCACCTCCTCCTATCTACCTATTTCTCTATCTCTCCACCTATTTCTCTATCTCTCCCCCCTTCCCGCCACCCCCTCTGTTACCTATCTTCCTATCCTCTCACTCTACCTCTGACCCTCACCCACCTCTACAACCCCCCCTCCCCTATCTTCCCAACCCTACTCCTATCTCTCTCCCTAATCTCCTAAACTTCCTAACACTCACCCCCCTCCACCCTTAGACCCCCCTCCCCCAGCTCTTCTCACTCTACCTGTCCCCCCCTCCCTCCCGCCTTTCCCGCCGCGACCTCCTGCACGCCCCCGCCCCCCAGCTCCCATTCGCCCCAGCTGACCCCTCCCCCCCCTCTTATGGCGGCCGCTGAGCGAATGCGCAGCGGGCGCGCCAGAGGCGCGCCAGAGGCAAGCCCGTCTGCGCCCGTCTGCGCCCGTCTGTGCCCGTCCGCGCCTGGCCCGCGCCCAGTGCAACGACCCCTGGTCCCCAGCTCTCCCAAACCCCGCTGCTCCGCTACGACCCCACCACCCTCCACGCCCTCAACCCAGGGCGCTCCAACACCTGCTTCCAAGCTCACCCCAAACGCACCCATGGACCCTTCGTCTGCAACTCCTGCAAACGCATCTTCCACCAGGCAACTACCACGACCACCAGCCCACGCGCCATCAACCACCTCAAGTGCATCCTGGTCAACGCTCGATCTGTCCACAAGCACGCCGTTGAACTCTGGGACCTCCTGGACTCCACAGCACCGGACGTCGCCTTCATCACGGAGACCTGGATGAACGCCTCTTCGGCCCCAGACATCGCCACTGCCATCCCCGAAGGCTACAAGATTTCCAGAAAAGACCGCACCAACCAAGTAGGAGGAGGAATCGCCATCGTCTTCAAAGACTCCATCAGCGTCACCACCTCCACCGAAGACACCCCCCTCGCCGCTGAACACCTGCATTTCCAGATTCGCACCGACCCCATGACCACCCTCAGAGGATCCCTCGTCCACCGTCCCCCCGGACCGCGCGCCCCTTTCAGCGACTCCATCGCCGACTTCGTCTCCCCGCACGCCCTCGCCTCACCGGACTACATCCTCCTAGGCAACCTCAACTTCCATCTGGAACAAAACAACGACCCCAACACCACCGCCCTGCTCGACAACCTCGCCAACCTCGGCCTCAAGCAACTGGTGAACACCGCCACCCACATCGCCGGACACACGCTTGACCCTATCTTCTCCGCCAGCAAACACGTCTTCTTCAGCCACACCTCCGCCCTACACTGGACCGACCACAGCTGTGTACATTTCACATTCCGACGCGAGACCCGCCACCTCCGCACTCAACCCATCCCTCGTCGACAGTGGAACAAAATCCCCGAAGAGCAACTCTTCTCCGCACTCGCCGTCAACCAACCTACCCTCACCACCGACCCCAACGTCGCAGCCCTCAGCCTCTCGAACTGGATCTCCAACTGCGCAGACAACCTTGCTCCCCTCAGACGCACGCATCAACAGGCCACCACCAAAAACCCTCTCTGGTTCTCTGACACCCTCAAAGAATCGAAGAAAACATGTCTCGCCCTCGAGAAGGCCTGGCGCAAGGACCACACCGCCGACAACATGACCGCCCTCAAAAACGCAACCCGCGAACACCACCACCTGATCCGCGCAGCCAAAAGGAACTTTTTCACCGACAGACTGGACAAAAACAGCCACAACAGCAGAGAACTTTTCAGCATCGTCAAAGAGTTCTTCAACCCCAACGCCAACGCCGTCACGCCCTCACAAGACTTGTGCAACTCCCTCACCACCTTCTTCCATCGCAAGATCAGCGACCTCCACGACAGCTTCGGACACCAGACCCAACCAAGCATCACCGAACCCACACCCCCGGCCATCACCCTCAACGACTGGACCCACATCAACACTGAAGAAACCAAAACCACCATGAACTCTATCCACTCCGGTGCCCCATCGGACCCCTGCCCTCACTTCATCTTCAATAAAGCCGACGACATCATCGCCCCACACCTCCAGGCCGTCATCAACTCTTCTTTTTCTTCTGCTACCTTCCCCGAAAGCTGGAAACACGCCAAAGTCAATGCCCTACTAAAGAAACCTACGGCTGACCCTAGCGACCTGAAAACCTTCCGCCCCATCTCGCTCCTCCCCTTCCCTGCCAAGGTAATAGAGAAGACCGTCAACAAACAGCTTACCACCTTCCTGGAAGACAACAACCTGCTCGACCCTTCACAAACCGGATTCCGAACCAACCACAGCACTGAAACCGCCCTCATCTCAGTCACAGACGACATCAGAACCCTGATGGACAACGGTGAAACAGTCGCCCTCATCCTCCTCGACCTCTCGGCTGCCTTCGACACCGTCTGTCACCGCACCCTAATAACCCGCCTCCGCTGGGATCCAAGGCCAGGCCCTGGACTGGATTGCCTCCTTCCTCTCAAACCGATCTCAAAGAGTTTACCTCCCACCGTTTCGCTCAGACCCCACCAAGATCATCTGCGGCGTACCTCAAGGCTCATCGCTCAGCCCGACACTCTTCAATGTCTACATGAGCCCCCTCGCCGACATCGTACGCAAGCACGACATCATCATCACCTCCTACGCCGACGACACCCAACTTATAATCTCCCTCACCAAGGACCCCGCCAGCGCCAAGACCAACCTACAAGAGGGCATGAAGGACGTCGCAGATTGGATGAGGCTCAGCCGCCTAAAGCTGAACTCGGACAAAACGAAAGTCCTCATCCTCAGCAACACCCCGTCCGCTTGGGACGACTCCTGGTGGCCCACGGCCCTCGGCACCGCACCGACCCCCTTAGACCACGCCCGCAACCTCGGCTTCATATTGGACCCTCTTCTCACCATGACCAAGCAAGTCAACGCCGTGTCCTCCGCCTGCTTCCTCACCCTCCGCATGCTCCGCAAGATCTTCTGCTGGATCCCCGCCGACACTAGAAAAACCGTGACCCACGCCCTCGTACCAAGCCGCCTGGACTACAGCAACACCCTCTATGCTGGGACCACCGCTAAACTCCAAAAACGCCTGCAACGTATTCAAAACCCCTCGGCCCGCCTCATCCTCGACGTACCCCGCAACAGCCACATCTCCGCACACCTGAGACACCTGCATTGGCTCCCAGTCAGCAAAAGGATCACCTTCCGACTTCTCACCCACGCACACAAAGCCCTCCACAACAAGGGACCGGAATACCTCAACCGTCGCCTCATCTTCTACGCCCCCACCCGTCTCCTCCATTCCTCTGGCCTCGCGCTCGCTGCCGTCCCTCGCATCCGCCGCTCCACGGCGGGTGGGAGGTCCTTCTCCTTCCTGGCAGCCAAGACCTGGAACACCCTCCCCACCAGCCTCAGGACCACTCCGCATTCCGGAGACTCCTCAAAACCTGGCTTTTCGAGCAGCAGTAACCCCCCCATCCCCTAGCGCCTTGAGACCCACACGGGTGAGTAGCGCGCTTTATAAATGTTAATGATTTGATTTGATTTGATTTGATTTCTTACTTTGAAATAGTATATACAGATCCAACTTCCTACAGGCACTTTTAAAATAGTAATATAAAATCCAACCTCACCAGTAAGCAGGACTTTGTATTACCATTCTGGCCATATTAAATATGACCTGTCTACCCTTTTCTGATCAGAATCTACCACTCAAACAGCATATGAGGGTAGCCCTAATGTTAGCCTATGAAAGGCGCAGGCCTCACAGCAGTGGAAAACACATTTACGAGTTTTCCACACCAGGACATATAAAACACACAGATATATGTCCTGCTTTTTTCCTACACAGCACCCTGCCCTCTGGGTCACCTAGGGCCCACCTTAGGGGTGACTTGTATGTAGAAAAAGGGGAGTTTAAGGCTTGGTGAGTACATGTAAATGCCAAGTCGAAGTGGCAGTGAAGCTGCACAGCCAGGCCTTGCAATGGCAGGCCTGAGACATGGTTAAGGGGCTACTTATGTGGGTGGCACAATCAGTACTGCAGGCCCACTAGTAGCATTTAATTTACAGGCCCTGGGTACATGCAGTGCACTTTACTAGGGACTTACAGGTAAATTAAATATGCCAATTGGGTATGAGCCAATGTTACCATGTTTTAAGGGAGAGAGTATATGCACTTTAGCACTGGTTAGCAGTGGTAAAGTGCACAGAGTCCTGAAACCAGCAAAAACAGTGTCAAAAAGTGGAGGGAGGCAGGCAGTAAAGCTGGAGGTGACCACCCTAAGCCTGTCAGGCCTAACACTGACTAAGACCTTCCACCCCAAAACAAAAAAAATTGCCACCACCCCATCCCATAGGAAAAAGCATCCCAACCTATTATAAATCAGAGCAGCACTATAGCACAACAGCTCCCCATGCAACCCTATCCCACCTCGGCTCGCCAAGTAATATATGGCCACCGGTAACCATCAATATATATTGACATAGTAAGATGTAAAAGTACATGTGTAATAAAAAAAGTGCTTAAGAAGCTGCATGATATCATTTAACATTACAAGCACAGCTGCTCGAGTTAATTGCCGCAGCCTACTTACTTTGTCCCCCCTGCTTTTAGAGGATATCTGCAGCATCACCCTCACTGAAGCAAAACCAGGCTTTACTATTACGTTGTACCTTTAAGCGTGCTGACTCCTGGAGAATTACCTGAGCACCAGCTGCTTTCACGTGGTTGATCGTTTGACGCAATTTCAACCCTCCATCCATGGTCAATTTGCAAAAATTAGACCACCCATAAAAAGGGTCCACCATGAGTAGTGTGCTGGTTGTGGTTTTGAGTAAATAGTTTGGCACATGAGAATATTCCCTATGTGCATCAGTATTCGATGAGGCCTGTTCCCAGTGGCAGTAAATTTGACCCCTGAAGAGATTAGGAGTCGATGTACACACTGGAGCTGAAAGTCTAGGTCTCAGTCGCATAGCTCAAGGATGGCTTGTTGGAACAGCTGGACAATAAATTGGCATGCACTGTTGCTTCTTAACCCCCACTGATCCCTAGTAGTCTAAGATTGTTCTGCTGCTGGGGATTTTCCAAATCTTCCTGTTTTGATTGAGTGAGCAGAATCTGACCCCGTGCTCCTGATCCACCTGTTAGGTGAATGCAGTAGCATCTTCGTTCTCGGGCACCCTCTGTAGAAGGTCCTGCCTTTTTGTGGTGTATGAGGAAACTCTCCAGGTTGACACTCTGACATAATTTCTTGTAGCCAAAGATTATCCACCCTTACCTCGGCGTAATGTTTTGACGTCACCCTTCAGTGGGCTTTAATGAGCTGGACAATAGTGGATGGTGAGGGCTCTGAGCTAGCATTATTGGAGGCACTACGGACAACCTAGCTTCCTGTATGAGGCTGAATAGAAGGCTCGGAGCTTCGATCATGAGGGCTAGTGACAAAGAATTGGCCTTGTACGCTGACTGATCCCTGAGTTAAGCTGCTGTTGATAATATTATAAAGGCTGCCATCCTCCTTTAGGTGTGTTGTCGGGCTTGCCTTAGGCTGATTCTGCAGCTTATTACCCGGTTTCATAGAGTTAGGTACTTTTAACAGTCCACTAGTGCAATGGGGGCCGAGCACCCTGTGCAACAGATGGTGTTCAGAAATTCACTGGGTGAGATAGGTAGGTCAGGCAGAAAAGTACTATCACACTGGACAGCAATGGGAATAACCGTAGTAGTCTGGGTCGGATCTGCCCCAACCTCTGTCAGACTAGGGTGCTCTACATCTATTCTGTTATGTCTGTTTTAGGGGGAGCATAATCTGACACGAGACTGAAGTCAACAGTTTCAGCCACCATAGTAGAAGTCATCACTGTATTACCATCCGATTTAATTTGAGCCTTACCCTGAGCTTGGGGCGCTCTGTTGGAACTTGCCCCAGATCTTCAGATTCTTTGCAAATCCAATTTACCATCGAAGTTCCCAATAAGGTATCAAACATGCCATCTGTTTTCAATGTGACATTGTTACTCTTAGGCCACGGCTCGAGCATGGGAGGCATCGTTGATGCACAGGGAAGCAGCTTGAAAAGCGTGTGGGTCCGGTGGATTAGCAAGTTCAGCAAACTCGACGGAAGGAGACAGGAACCTGTCTACCTCGCTTGTTCTCCCTGAACACATCCAGCAGCATCTCTGCAACCAGTGAGGACCAAGCCATTGTGTGGCCAGCCCCAAATCCAGCCCCCACAGTAGACCCAATGAGTTAGCCAGGATGAGTCGAAAAGTACTTTAAACCATCCAGCCGATTTGTGATGAGACCCATTTTTAATCTGTGCTTCCGTGCGGACTGCTGTGCCAGGACACAGTGTGTTGCAGCCTGCATGAGGCGTCCGCCGCTGCCACTGTGGCGTGCACTTGCCTTTTTGAGGGCCCTACTACTGACAATCCCAGGATATTCAGTGCATTAAACTTTGGTTTAGCATGTTGGTCCGGGTATTGAATGATCATAGGTGACTTTAATTGCATCATGAGATAAACTAGATAAGATGAATCAATCTGTAACTGCTTGTATGATCAAAACTAGGCATTCCAGCAAGGATTTATCTAGGGTACGTGGGTTAGTGGATGTGGAGGGCATTTAAGCAGGGCTCACAGCAGTATATGTAGTACTCTGCTCTGCATGAGCACTACTTTAAGATCAATATGGCTTTTGGCTCACAAGAGTTAATTTACCAATGGGAGATAGGTCAGTATCATCTTCTTAGACATCAAAAAGGCATTCAACAGGGTCTCTTGGGCAGACTTGTGGACAACCATGCATAAGATGGGGTTTAGTGATCAATATATGACCCGAATGAAGAATTTATATTGGAGGCCAATGGTTGTAGTATCAGCCCATAGGTCTACACGAGTGTTTAGGGGCAACAGGCAAGGGGTCCCTTACACCCATCACTGTTTGCCCTGTACCTCAAGCCTTACTTCCGTCACTGATTGTTTGTATCTGATCTGGGCTATAGTTTTCCAGTATGAGTATCAGACATTGATTTGTCCTTCCACCTAAGTATGGTAAGGCTGTATGGTGCACATATACTATTTTTGTTCTGTTTGTTTTTGGCTATGACTCTATGTATCAATATGTGTGACCGCACTTATTTCTAAAAACAATAATAAAATAGAAAAGGGGCAGGGAATATATAGGAATAGGTTAGAAAGATATGAGGAAGAAGGTGAAGGAAACATTTGAACACAAACTAGAGAAAACAGAACTAGAGATGAAATAGCAAAATAAGTCAGCACAACAGGCTGGATACTTGGAATCATGGGAAAAGAGGAGAAGTTAGAAACTAGATGTTTAGCAGAATTGTTAATAGGTTGCAAGGGGACAAGAGAAAGAAGACACAACAGTAGAGCAGATGTGACAAGAGGGAGAATCAGGGCTTTTGTAGCCTCAAGAGTAATGGATCACATCACCTTGCAAGTGTTTTAAGGTAGACATCTGCACCTGTGGGAGACTAAAAGTGAGTAAGGAGAAGGCAAGTTGAGAGTCACCAAGTGCACCAAGGTCCACCAAGCTCCCTTCAGAAAGTGGATTGGGGCCTAGGGATGGGGATGGAGTAAAGACAGTAGAGGGTGAGGGGGTAGAAAAATGTGATCTCTGTCTTAGTGGGCTACTAGAACAGCCAGTGCTTAATTTGTGCTTGTTGTTTCCCGTGCGGGGCACTGGCACTTAGTTGCACTTACTTTTTAGGGCCGGCACTTATTTTTCTGCCTCAAACATTTACTACGAGCAAAAGACACATTTGGGAAAGAGGGTGGAAGAGAAAAACGAAAAAACGTCACAAAAATCGGAGAAAGCAGAAAGCTGCAAGAGTGAGGTGAAGGGGGAGGGAGTGTCTGTAAATACATTGAAGTGGCCCGAGATGGTTTCAGGATTACACTGCCTCAGTATTCTGTGCTCGCACATTTAATTGCAGCAGCTGCATGTTTAAGAGGAGGACTTTGGACACCGTCACGTTTTTATTCACAAATTAAGCGTTGAGAACAGCTATTGGAGGCACAACAGACTCTACACTGCAGCTGAAAACTAGAAGAGGTTTGTCCATGTTAGAAAGTTATGAAGAGTTCAATAAAAGAGCAGAACCTCACAGTCAGAAGATTATCAGTTTCTATTGGAAAAAACAGGAGCTGAAGTAAGTTGCTAATTGATGGTAAAAAAGATGCTCCAAAAGGTTCCATATGTATGGGAGGAGAGAAATTGGGCATAATAGCAGGATCCATAGTTTTTTAAAATGTAAAAAGAAATCACTGTGTTTAAAAATTGTAATTTCTTCTAATGTAAAACTCACTATTTCTTGAGCATTCAACTCAATACTCTGTTGTGAGATTCTGTAGGTTCAACATGAAAGTGCAGCAGAAGTCTATCCTCCTTAACACCTCTATTGCTGGTCCTCCTTCCCATGGAATTACACATAAATGAAGACAAAGTTGAAAGAACACAACATTGCATGCACACTCATGCAATTACAAGTAACAACACAATGCGAGTATAAACAGGCAGTGTTACCATAACAACATCAAGCAGGCATGAACACGCCAGTACAACATTGCCATTATAACAGGGCTCCATAACTTTTTTTCCACATAAGTTATCAACGCCAAGTTTGTGTCCGTTTTTTTTTCTCACATCCTGGGGTTTCTAAAGGTGCCCAGGGTTTGTGGATTCCCCTGGAAGGGACCAAGATAATAGGCAAAATAGGTCAACATTTTGAGTTTGTTGAAAAAAATAGGGAAAAAGTGTTCAGATTAAAAGCGTCTGCTTTTTCCCTAAAAATGGCATCAACAAACAGTTTGCTGCGCTAAAGTCACCATCTTTCCGGCTTTCAGAAACATGCAGAATTGAATCCAAAATCCTAATTCTGTACCACAGTTTTAGTATTTTTCAAAGGGGTAGCCTATTTTTCCTATTTTTTGTGCTCTAAACCTACTTTCAGTTTGTGGTGGAAACCAGAGTGAAACCCATGGGTGATCCATGATCGCTATAGATTTCTGAAAAGTAGACACAATTCTGAATTCAGCAAGGGGTCATATGTGTAGATTCCTTCCCAGAAAATACAACTGTTGAAATAAAGAAATATTAAAAACGAGTAGGAAAGAACTGCCATTTGTGACAATGTTTTCATGTCATCAACTCCTTTTGTTACTTTTATACTGTTTAATCGTTTGCAAGAACCGATGACTCCTTCTGTCAACTGTGCATGCATGTATGTAGATGATCCTATTAATACACTGTACTTTGTAAAGGATAACTGAGCTTTGATTACGTTTACTATTACTGTACTACCTTGCTATATCTAATACAAATTGGTTTAAAAAATTGTGACATTTTCATCTGTAACTTTTTGTCACTATGGCCAATTTATGAAAGCGATATACCATTATGTCCACTAGACCCCTCTGGTTGCAGAGATATGTAGGGTTTGTACATTCTCCAAGAACCAAAGGTACCTAAAGCCAACAACCGAGCTGCATGGTACAATGGTTTTTCATTGTACATCGAGTATAGACCAATTCATATGGTGAAATATTTAGAGTGAAAAATATGTATCAAGGAGACCTATGTATTTCTGAAGTGGGCACAAATTATAGAGTTTAGGAGCGATGGTTGTTTGTACATCTTTGAATTTGTGGGTACCCATACTAGCGTATGATTTAGAGGGAATTTTTCAAGATGTCTTCTTTCTTATACACTGGTTTACATTTGAAGGCACAAATGCAGTGAAATCCAATTGGTAATAAATGTTCTACTATTCTATGTTCCTATAAGTCTGCCGATAAAAATGGTACCTCATTTGTGTGTGTAAGCCTAGTGTCTGCAACAGGAAATGAACCAAAACACAACATGAACACATCACATTTTTCCACTGAAAACTGAACCTTTTTTTCCACTGTGGGTAGCTGTGGGTTTTGGACCCTAGCTCAGTCGGCAAGGAGGGAAACCTATCAAACCTGTACATTTTTTAAAACTATACATCCAGGGTGGGGCGCGTGAGTGACTGCTACAGGTCTTTTTACCCAAAATCTATTGCAAACCTCAAATTTTGACTAAAAAACACATTTTCCTCACAGTTCTGTGATGAACAGGTCTGGAATTTGGGGGAAGCCACAAAATTCCTTCCACCTAGTATTTGCAATCATGTTGGTGGCGTGGCACAATTCAAAGTTGTGCTTTTCCAGAGTAGAAATAGATGTATTTACCTCCACTGGACTGTCTACAGAACAGAGAGGCCCATTTTGAATTGTTGGCTTTGTCTAGGGGTACTCCTTTATGTGTAGGTGTGACCACTTTCTACATAAAATACAAAGGTGTACTTCTCCAGACTAATTTTTTATCCCACTGGAACTATCCAACTAACAGAGCGGTCTGATATACAGACTCTGACTTAAAGTATTCTTGCACGTATTGCTTACAGGATGCTTTATTGAAGGTTCCAAAATTCCACTAGTCAGATGACTTTTGCCTTGATGAGACCCGAAGACTAACTACAGGTCAAATTGTTGACATCCCTTCCCTCGGTTTCTTTAAAAAAGTTAAAGTTCACCAGGAGATACCATATATGAACAGACAGGACCTGCGCCTATGTTTGTTTGATATAAAATCATATACAACCTTGGAATCTGTTCACTGTCTTGTTCTATATTGTTGTATACATATTAGTTCACTGTCTGAGCACTGCGTTGTCTGCACTAATTTTGATACATACTGAAATGTATATTGTCCTAATACTAAAAATATGAAAATCACCATCATGCAAGAAACTGTGCCCTGTATCCTTTTTCAGTAACATTAATTATGTTACAAGTTACTAATTGAGTTTGCACACTTTCAAAGCAATTGGAAGTGTTTGTGAATTAGCCCCACAGGACATTTGTTTGACTTATTACACTTACTCTGGTTCTCATGGCCAATCAGGGAGGTGATTGTGTTGTATAAATATGTTCCCTAAAAGCACTTCAATATCTATTTAAAACTTTACAATTTTGCCACACAGGATTCTCCTTGACAATGTGGATTATGTTCCATCCACCATTATGTGCAGTGTGAGGACTATAATGCACATATCAGTCAGCGAACAGAACACCTACCACATCTTGATGACAGATGAAGGTGTCGAGCAGACCACAAGCATGTCAATGATTTCTTCAAGAAGAGGAACAGCATTTCTACAGCTGCTTGCCTAGTGAAGTAGTGGCTCGTGTAAGGTAGGTGTCCATGCACAGTCATTGAAAGGTTTCCCTAGCATGAGCTCCACCTCAGTCAATTTCTCAATCCTTCACTTTTGTATGGTATAACATAAAGCAAGTAGGAAAACCCAAGGCTGACTGAGATGTGCACTGGGGACAGTAAACATGACTCTCCTGCCTCTTTTCTTGCTTGGACCAGACTCTACAATGACAACGTGGTTGAGTCTTTTTAGCTATTTCATCGATCCTGCAGTCTTGCCATGTCCTCCAGAGCACATACAAGTGGAGGATGCTGCTTCTGTAGCAGTAAGACTTTCAGTGACTGAAAGTCATGGAAACTCATGAGTCTTCCTGTGGTGGTCTGATGATAAACAACATACACATTGTATGTTGCCATCTGAATCAGGTGGGTATACAGTTTCTTGTACCAAGTGTGAGTTTTATGACTCGCATTGTATGGCTGAAGAAACTGGTCGTTCTTATCTACTCCGCCCATGTGCTTTATGTAATCAAGTATACATGTGGGCTTGTGAACTTTGGCCATCTGACCCCAAACCATGACTGGGGGAAGTGCTCTCATCAAGGATTGTAGGAAGCACGTACATATCACGCCTATCAGAGAACTTGACTACGAGCAGTTCTTTGAAATGCAATGCAGTGCTTAAGGGTTCTGGAGCTTCTTACAAACAAGCGCCTGTGGGAATCCTTTGCGGCAGCAACAAACTGTACTGCATGCTGCAGTGCCAGCTTTTTACAGCTCACTGAACAGCTCTACTATAGAAATTGTCCACATAAAGGTTATAACCTTTGAGAAGGAGTGGATGGACAAGCTTCCATACAATTTTTCCTGTGACTCTCAGTGGGGAGGGCAACCTACAGGGTTTAGAGTGGGGTCCTTCCCTGCATACACTCTCAAGCTGTGCACATAGCCAATAGAGCTCTCACACAGCATGTACAACTTGATGCTATAGTAACGTCTTTTTCTTGCAATTTACTGGCTGAACAGCAGCTGCCCTTTGTACAGAATCAATGGTTATATTCTTTCCAGAAATATAAATCTCTGGAAACCTGGCAGACAAATGTTCCAGGACAGGCCAAGTTTTGAACAACCTGTCATGCTCTGGATGACCCTGGGACAATGCAGCAGAATTGTCATTGAAATGCAGTATATGCTACAAAGCATAAAACGATCTCTGCTCATGTACGGTGCGAAGATGGGGGTTACTCAAAGAATGAGAGTAGACCAGTAAATCCATAAGGTCAATTTGTGCACTAACCTCATTTTGAGCAAAGGAGCCAAAAATATTTTCAACTCCTCAAGTGAAGTGGGGGTCCTCTGATGTGCCCTAGAATAAGGTCCTAGAGTGTATCCATGCTCCCTCAGAAATTGTTTGCCTTGCAAATTTGTTTGCTGCACAATTCGCAAGGAAGTCAAAATGCAAAAAGAGATGAACGCAGTCAATTGGCAAAAATGTGGCCGTATGGACATTACATCTAGCGTCGCCAATGAAAGGTGGAATTTGGGGATGAACTAAATTGGGGGCTACCAAGAGATCACTCCATCTCTGCTTGCCACAGCACATGCCTGCTCTATGGGTTTATCTAACTTCTTATGGTTGCTCTGCTGCATAGATCCCGCTTGCGATGGGACAGCATGACTGCCATAATGTCCCTCAGAATTGCTGGAAGATTACTTGTTGGGTGGAACTCCACCAACTGAAAAATCACTTCCAACTGCTGCTCCATTTTCCTCTCCCTCTGTCTCAGTATCTGCTGTTTCTGTCTCTGATCCTGCTTCAGAGGTGTCCTCCTTAACCCAAGTTAGGGCCTGGGCAGCAGTCATCCACCGAGATGCCATCTCTGCTACTAGCTAAAACCATCCTTCTAAACCACTATCCAACGTAGAAGGCAGGAGTATTGTTCTAAATCAGTTGGTGGGTGTGAGATGTGTGCAACAGTAATAAACACAAAATGACTTATCTGGTATTCTCAATCTACAAGTTCTCCAGAGACACTAAACAAAAGACAAAGTATTACTTTACCTTGCCATATACCCAAAAACACAGCATACTTTTGTCATAATTTATACAAAACTTTATTGTTGGGGGACCTACTGAGCCATTACCAGTGTAAAGGTAATTTCCTGAAACCAAAAATCTACCCTTGTTGTCAAAAAGTGTAGATTCACAAAGTGCCCCCTGCAACTTTGTGCGCAGGCGTGCTCCTTTCAAAAGCTCTCAGTACTATCACCAGGGTCACTGGAATTATGTGGCGGAAGAGCACCGAATTATGCAAAAGGATGGACAAAATTATGCTGCAAAAAAAAAAAACTATGCAACTCAATGCTGCACTTTTTTGACAGTATTACTTTTTGTGATTGCACAACATAATATTGCCTGGGCAAAGATTTTACCCCAATAGCACCAGTTTAGCAACCAAATACATAAAAAAGCAACTGAGTGATGTCCAGTCATTCTTTGTGCAGGGCCTTCCACTGTGTGCAAACATGTTGCCGTGTTTGGATATACTTTTGATCCATTTCAGCGCCAAACACTTTTTTAATACAAATCTACAGATTCTGCAAGGATGACAGATTATGTGGATTTTGTTAAATAAATGTGTGCTTTTTTCCTGGGAGTACACTGGTCAGCCCGGGGAAAACACACATTTATAAAAGAAATGCCACATAATCTATACTTTCTGCATAATCTGCAAATTTACCTATATAAAAAATGTTTGGAGATTAAGTAGTCTCCCTGGCTCCTTTTTTTTTAAGGAAATGTGTGGTTTCCCATCACCGGGAAAACACACATTTTCTAAAAAAATAATTAGGTCTCACAGGAGGGCAGCCTGTATGACAGTAGGACTGAACCCCTGACAATTAAATTAAAAAAATATTTTTCTTTCCCCAGGGGTTCAAAGGCATACTCAGGAGAAAAAAACACGTAGTTAAAAAAAATATATCTACTCCCGGGATGGAAGTCGGCCTGTTACCACAAGGGCTGACCCCCGAAATACAATCCCTGGTGGTCTAGTGGCTTTCCTGGCTGTGAATCGCAGTTGGGCTGTGATCCACATCCAGGAAAACATGCCCCTCTCCTTTCCAGCGCTGCCTTTCTACAACCTGGGGAGGCATCACAGCCCCCCAAAGCCTCACAGGACAGCCAAGGAAGAACTCACCTTTTGCCTTCTCCGCCACTTTTCAGAAATAGAATTCTCTGGTGCAAGCACTATGGGACCCCCTCCCTAGTGTCGGCCAGTGGCCGACAGACGCACTGGGGAGGGTGTGTGGGGTTAATCTCATTGAGCACTGTGAGATCTGTTTTTGTAATAGTGTTTATTTGTACTGTGAAATCAGGCTCATGCTAACAAGTCAAATTGTGCTTTCTTTACTAGCTGTTATTTACCCTGCTGTAATAAAAAAAAATGTGTGATTTACATTGAAATATTGAGACTTTCCTAGTCAAATTGAACATGATGTACCTAATCAAGGACAACCTAGCTGTCCCAGACCAAATTACATATTATAAATCAAGTCATGTCACCTGAACAGACTATGGGAACATCTGAATCTAATGTAGTAGAATTATGAGAGAATGTATGCTGCAGTGAAGTGGGCAAGCAAAGGAGATACAGGTTTGCACACCAACAGATTTAGTAGCAGAGGGGATGGTTCGGAGTGGATCTGTCCAATACTCATCGGACCTAGTTAGATAAGGTGAATTGGCCATAGAACTGATTAATGCACCATCATGGTTCAGGCGGTTTTGTCCCGAGATTCAAATTGACTGATTCCTGAAGATCATGGGGAGAAGAGGTGGCTGTTTTGGTAACCCAGAAAGAACAACGTAAGTATCAATAGGGATTTGTATGTGTGCGGAAGCTCAAGAAGAAGTGAGGTAAAGCAGTACATGTTGGGATTAGTAGTTCAACATGTTGTGGTGGACTGTGGTGGATCAGCTTTGAATTTAACTATTTCACGGCACTGTTTCTTGGACTTGTGGGTACAGCGGTTATTGAATTCTTGACTATGTTTTTGACTTTTGAGAATGACAGTGTGTGAATTATCTACATCTATAGCATAAAGTTGTACAGCGGTATCTCAGTTAGATTTGTCGATTTGCTGAAAAATCTCAACCTGTTTTTAATTCCCCATACAGTCTAGCTGCTCAGCTGTTATCCTGGAATTCACGCAAGACAGCATGAAGAGTTGCCCATGAGAAGCACAATTGTCAGTACTTTTCCACTTTTCAAAATAAATACAGACAGGAAACGTTGTTTTCTGTCTGTATTTATCTGTAAAAATCAGTAAAAATTGAAAACTGGGAGCCTTATTTATGGATAAGCGAACAGGACAATGAGAGGCAGAAGAAATGGGGGGTGGAAGTGATTGAAACAATAGGAACTTACTCTCTGATGGAGAATGAGGACAAAAATAAACCTAGGGATGAGGCAAAAGTAGAGAGTGAGCAGTAGAGTGCCTTCACAAACAAACTCTTCAGAAAAAGACTATTCTTTTCCATAAACACAAAGCTACCCAAAATATAGGTTTCCGAGCGCTATCCTACAAGTTGTGAGTGAATTGCAAAATCTTAAATGGAATGTTCGGGAAAAAGAAATGTCTTTCATTTTTTCCTAAGACTCATGAAATTAGCCTTCCTTCTGAGGCCTATAGACAGTGTATTCCAAAGCTAGGAGGCGAGATAAGTATAAGACCGACCTCCACTCCTGGCACTTTTAATTCCGGGGACAACAAGCATTTCAAGATTGTTTGATCTCAGGTTCCTAGTGGCACAGTAGGGAATTGCCAAGCGCTGCAGAATTGCTGGAATTGATGGACCAGCATTTTGCTTTGCCTTATGTAAAATGCATAATGCTTTAAATTTTAATCTTCCACTTATGGGAAGCCAGTGAAGCAGTTTGAGTGCTGCCCCTGCCGACTGTGTTCTTTGAATGCCTAACAGCACATGGGCTGCAGCATTTTGGATGATTTGAAGGTTTTTTTATCATCACACCCTTAGGACTTCCTAGATAAAGGGGATTGCAATAATCCAAGCGAGAAATGATCAAACCTTGAATCACCTCCTATATGATTCAATTGGGAGCAACCCTAATACCTTTCTCAAAACTCTCAGGAGGCCAAAGCAGCTCACAGTCACTTTTTTCGCTTGTGAGGCCATAGTCAGCTGGTCATCTAAGACCATCCCTAAGCTTTTAACTTCGGCTTTTGGGGATAGCTTATCTCCTAATAATGGTGGCCAGGTGATCTGATCCCAGAGTGTTGGATCTGCCATAGTACCTGGACCTCGGTTTTCTCTCTGTTGAGCTTTAGACAGCTATCTTTCATCCACTCAGACACCTTCTCTAGGCATCTATTTAGACTTAGGGAAGTGGAATCTACATCTGGTGACAGCATGACTACCAGCTGCATGTCATCCGCATAAGATACCATTGTGAAGCCAAATAAACAGATGATATCTGCTAAAGGGTGGACATAAATGTTAAACAGGGTGGGACTCAGGGATGAGCCCTATGGGACTCCACACTTCAGCTGATAGCAGGACGAGAGGAATGGTCCTTCACTAACCTGGAAGCTACAGCTTTCCAGGAATGAGACAATCCATCTACACGCCTTCCCTATGATGCCTACCTCTTCCAGTCTATCCAATAGAATAGTATAGGAGACCGTGTTGAAGGCAGCGCTTAGATCAAGGAGGATCAGTGCTACTAAGATCTTTGGTGGCTCTTAAAAGAGCAGTCTCTGTACTACATCCTGCCCAGAAACCCATCCGAGATAGGATGAAGAATGTTACTTTCCAGATGTTCTGTGATATGCTTGTTGATAACTTTCTCTATGATCTTACTAGCTCCAGGTAGGAGAGAGATGGGTCTGTAGTTTCCTATATGCTCAGAATCTAAGTTGAACTTTTTTAGTAACGGACGGATGATAGCGTGTTTCCTTTCCTGTGGGACACTACACTTTTCCAGGGATAGATTAAACAAATCAGTTAAAATGTGAAGCACCACGCTGCCCCCTTTCATAAAATTTCAATTGTAGCAGGATACAGCAGAGAGCCTAACTTCACTGAGGTCTCCACAACCCTCACTTCCTCTTCGGTCAGAAGTGGAAAACTGGAGAGTGTTACATTACTGTTCTTAACTCTAGGCCTGCTGTTCCCATTTACTGTACTATCTATTACCTCTGAGATGGCCTCATAGATGTTCCTCACTATTCCAAGAAAGTGATCTGCCAAGGCTTCACATCGCTCATTAGAGACAGTGATTCTGCACTTTAAAGTGTCATGGTGCAGAAACAAGTTTACTATATGATAGACATGTCTTGAAGAATTGTCTGAATGGTTAATCCTATCAGCAAGGTCATTTGTGTGTCCTCTCCAAATTGCATGATGGTAGTTTCTCAGAGATGCTTTATATATCTGTTTGCTTACTTCATCATATTTAGCTCTACACTTCCTCTCGTGTTTTTTACATTCTGTTTTAAGTTTTTTTAACTGCTCTGAAAACCACAGATTTTTATTCCGGGATGGCAATCTTTTACTCGTTTTTATCGGGATCTAAATTCTTTGTGACCCAGTTTTGAAATCCTTTATATACTGTAGATACCTCTGTGTCATTCGTTACTACCGGGACTGATTTACCTAATACATGCTCCCATCTGCAGTATCTAATTTAGACCATTGCTGGGACATTTCAGAGTATGTAGCTCTTGTTATATCATTTCCTACTTTTGGGATTGAATAAGGGATAGTGTAATTGTCTGTCCAGACCATTGGCCAGGGCATCTCTACTGTCATATTGGATACGTTCGAGAAAATTGGGTCTAGAATATGACCTCTCTCATGTGTTGGCAAGTGCACCAACTGATGTAGGTGGATTACAGTTAAATCATTCAAGAAGTTAGCAACCTGTGTGCAGCCCAATTTTTCTACATGAATGTTTAGATCGCCCAATTCTGTGAGATTTGCTGTCTGGAGGCCGCTGGTATATAAAACTCTATATATAGCATATAAACTCTGCAACTGACCGGGAGGCCGGTATATCGGCAGCCCTGAGAACGTAAGCTTGTGGTAACATTTAGTAGAGAAAGCCAAGCTTTCAGTTCCTGGGATTAGGATAGGGCTACATTTACATTTTAAGTCCTTCTTTACAACTATTGCGATCCCTCCACCTTTCTGATTAACCCGCTCGCACCTGGCAATTCCATAGCCTGATGGGAAGGGCACAACAATATCATGCTCATTTTCCTCACTGAGCCAATTTTTTGGTAGAAAAAGGGCTGTCGGCTGAGGTTCTTCTAAAAACATAAACACTTCTAGTCTGTGCTTGGGGAGGGACTTACAGTTAACTAGGAACATGCGCCACCTAGGTGTTGGCTGGCACATTTCCCTGCTTGCCGTAATGCCAAGCTCCATTGCTTCTTTTAGCTCAGACATGTCAGGAGAATAGTTACATGCAAAGCATGTGGCTGTTAATTTGGCCGGATCCAGGAGATGCTGACAGGTGTCTTCCAACTGTCTATTCAGATTTTTCAGCTCTATTGTTGAATTTCTCAAAAATCCCAAATCCACTACATCCGAATGGGAACGGTTCCTGGCCCCTGTAGGCTGCAAACTGGTGCATACGGGCTTGCCTTTGGTGCACCTTTGACACGCCAGCGGTGCGTCCACTGCACGTCCCCGTGCCGGCCGCCGTTATATCTTATGGCCTCTCAAACACTAGAGCGCCAACCACCGAGGCGACTAATAAAACTGAATGACAGACTATTGGCACTGCACACCATCGCCTGATAATGCAGCACAGGCACCAGCTGCAACCGCTCAGACAGCTGCAGAGAATGGTATGGTCACCATGACCCCCCGGAAGATAGCGCACCTCCAAGTTACACTGAAACTACCGTCTCGTTCCATGTCCAGACCTCGACACTTGTTGGATTAGGTTAGACACAATCATCAGATAACCTAAGTATTTCCCTTATTACCACAATTACTAACACACCACAGTTATACCCTTCCAAGTATCCCTCTGAAATCAATCGGTGTATCCAGTACATTAGGTTAAGACACAAAGAGAGGCCTCAGGAACTCCTGTTGCAGGAAGCGCCATGACCAACACAACTCCACAAATCACCCCGCAACACAGAGAACAGACCGTTCAGAGACTTTGAAGACATTGTGTAGGATTAGTTTTCTTGAGACATTACATTAAGAATTAGTTGCTTTGCCTGAGTAAAGATGCTGTAAGGGTGGCACAAGAGGTGTATGCATGAATCAAAAAAGTGGCAGGTGAGTGCAGATTTGATCTGATGCACTGGAAAAAAACTCTGAAAGAACGTCAGGATGATGATGGGTGACAAAGATTTGAGACTGTAAAAACTCAAGGGGTTGAAGACGCATGTCAAGGAACTGATTGACAGAATGTAGGAGTACAGTGATGTCGAGTGATGCAGGGAGTTGTGGTCTGAGAAGGAAAAGTCAAATGTGAAATGGAAGAAAAAATCTACTGGGTATGATGAGGGAGAGGCGGAACAGTAGTAAAAGAATATCCTTTCAGGGAGGTCTAGGGAGGAGCATACGTACATGTGCCCTGGTCTTGGACTGATGTTTTCCATTTGACAAATTCTCTCCCAGATTGAGAGAAATTCCTTACACGTGGTACACTCAGAAGGAGGAGAGAGTGACCATTTCGAAAGTCTTATGGGAAGATTTGGAAGTGCTCTACGAAGTAGCGGGCACAGAGGATCTAGGCGCAGATTGCAAGAGAGCAGTGGATTGGCCAACACAGGAACCCCCTAGAGTAGCAAACACAAACGCAACATCATCATTGGTTAAAACTAAATATGACGTGGTCATTGCTCTATGACTAAGGTCCACAAAAGAAAAGTAATTGGTCCAAGATTTTCTGAACATCCCAAGAGCCCAAAGAATCTTCACATGCACACTTTGAGAGATTAATGCAGGTGTTTAGGTAGCATAGCAGTCTGTTGTCACTTGGAGACAACATGAGAGGGTTCCTTGCCTCCTTTGTGCTGGGACTGTGACCCAAAAGTAGCAAACAGATCAAACAAGGTGTCCTCTGCTGGCAAAGTAAGCCTGTATATAAGTATTGCAGTGACATTCTAGATGCTTAATAGAGAGCTGAAAGAAAAGTTTATGTTCACACAATCCCAGTTAGTGCAGAATGGTGGTGTGAAAGGGTTAAAAGTTCCTAGTCTCCATGAGTACGTATTTTGGGAACCAACATAAATGTTTTAAAGAAGGTTACCCCTTGTCACATTTGCAACAAGGTCTGCCACTGGAAGCTGGAAAGCCACTATAACCCTGGCTGAGCGATGATCAATGCCCAAGCCTCAAATTTAGTGATGCAGGAAGAACCCCTCCTGCTACCGAACACCCTATGACAACCACAAAAATTCAGAAACCAGGTTTGCCTCCAAATGCCCTTGTGCCTATACAGGTGCAAGGAGGGAATCCCCATTTCCAACCCAGTTAGCAGGCTCAGCCTAGCTCATTTACATCCCAGTCTGTTCCGATTCCCATAATGTTTGGAAGTTCCACTGAGTCTGAACAGGCCCAATGACGGTGCCTAAGTGGGGAGGAAGAGTGTGTGCTTGGCACAATCTTAGAAGTGGATCAGAGTGGCCCATATGTCGGTGCAGAGGTCAATGGACACCCCATGTCTTTTTCGCTAGACACAGGAGACACTCGCTCAACTGTCAGGATGGGTAAGGTCCCAAACCTACCCCTTTCGGAAAAAGAAGTCTAAGTGCTTGGCATCACAAATCAGCTGCGTGCAAATCAGATCACAGCCCCAGTCCCTGTAAATATGTAAATTGAGTCACATACATTTGTTGGGGAGGCACCAACTCTGTAAACCTAATTGTGTAATATATTGTACACCAGAAGGAGGAGGATTGGAAACTCAAGCAGCTGATGCTGATTTCAAATTGCAGGGACCGTATTCGGTTGTCAGATCATACTCAATCATTACTGAGGAAGATTTATAGCCAGATGTAAAGGAATCAGTCACAGAAGATATTTGGGATTTCACAGGAAAGGAGATTGGGTTGATTAAAGGTGCTAAACCTCTAAAGTTAACCCTTAGGTTCAATGCAGTGTTTCTTCAGACGCAACCTTACAAACTGACCCCAGAAGTCATTGTACAAATAACCCATGTCATAGAAAGTATGACAAAACACAGCATTCTGAAGGAGGTCATTGGAAGTTTGTGCAACTCTCCAATTATGGCCTTGCAGAAAGTGAATACAAAATGGAGGATAGTCCAGGATTTAAGAAAAATAAACCAAATAGTTGTTCCATGCTATCCTGTGGTACAGAATCCTGCCGTAAACTTATTCCAAATTCCCCCACAAGTAAATGGTTCATGGTCATTGAACTATGTCTGGCATTTTTACCTGTCCCATTCACAAAGAGAGCCATTTTCTCGTCACTTTTAGATTCCAGGAGAAAACTCTTGTGTGATGTCGCACTCCTCAGGGCTATACAGAGAGCCCATTATATTTCTGTCAGATACTCAAGAAAAATTTAGAGACTCTACAGTTACCATGCAGTTCAACCCTAGTTTAACATATCGACAACCTACTTGTCACGTCGATGACAAAAGAAGCTTGTAAGCAGAACACACTCGCCCTACTTGACCATCTTGCTGAGAATGGGCATAAGGTTTCCCTTGAAACCCTTGCAGTACTTTCAGAAGGAAGTTAAGTACCTGGGACATCAGATTTAGAAGAAATTAAGAAGAGTGTTTCATGAGCGCATTAAAACAGTCCTTAAGATGAAATTTCCGAACATACAGAAAGAAATGAGGATTTTTTGGGATATGGTTTGCTATTGTCGACAGTGGTTCTGAAACATTTCACTTACAGTAAAGCCTTTACTGAGGCTGGTGCACACGGATGTCAGTGATCCAACAACAAGGGATGACAAGAGCATGGAAGCCTTCCAGGAGCTCAAACATTTACTTTGCAGCACGTCTTGTCTTGGGATGCCAGACTACACCAAGGAGTTCATACTCTTCTGCCATGAGCAAGATGGGTGTTCTTTATCTGTGCTGACATAGACCCATGGAGAGGCCAAATGACCAGATGGCTACTTCTTAGCAACTTTTGATCCAGTAGCTGTAGCATTGCCTGCTTGTCTCAATGTGGTCACGTTGGTCAGTCTAAGCATCCAGTAAACAGAAGGACTTGTGATGGGCCACCCACTCATCTTTAGAGTGCCCCATTCCATTGAGATTCTTATGACTTGCACTTGCACTCAGCATTTGACCAATAACCGCTTAACCTGCTATGAAAGACCTATTATGGCTGCAGACAAAGCGGTGTAATATACTAAACCCTGCTTCTTTATTGCTCACCCCAGACAAAGGTGAGGAAAGGTGAGTTCAATCATGACTGCATAAGTGTCACAGAGTTATGCACAAAGCTGAAACCAGACATACTGTATGTCCCCCTTCTTGAATCTCACTACACGCTGTTTGTTGATGGTTCTTGTTTGAAAGACAGGTGCAGCATGTTAAGTGCTGCATATACTGTTTGCATCCTGAGTGAGGTTGTGGATGCATCCAACCTTTCCCATATAACTTCAGCACAAGTAGCAGAACTGGGGGCCCTTACGAGTGGCTGATGCACTTCAGAAGTCTCATGAGTCACCATTTACATTAAAAGCCAGTACAGCTTAGGCATTGTGTATGACTTTGGCCAATTATGGTTGCAGAGAGGATTCATGACCTCAGCTGGTTCTGCCATTAAGAACTGACTGTATGTCTCAACTTTGTTGGAAACTCTTCAGTTGTCAAAATAAATTGCCATGGTGAAGGTTGCTGCACACAAGAGTGGTGATGACTTTGTCACTATGTGCAACCGCGGTGCAAATGAGATTTCTCATTGCACTGTTGAGTGCAGCATATTCCACATGGATGAAACATGCAAAGTTGAGGGAGACCTTGTTTCAACATACTGTTAAACACCCTGCAAATTTTCAATGAGTTTAGGGAATTGCACCATACTGCTCCTGAAATCGAAAAGGACAGATGTGAAAGGATGGGATGCAAGAAGGATGCTGGTGACATTTGGGTATCAATTGAGGGAAACCCCATAATTCCAGATTCAATGTTGCCGGGCATGGTGAGACACAACCATGTGCGGAAACATATAGGTTGTGATGGGATGGTGATGACGTGTAGGTAGTACTGGCATACTCCACACTTTTGTGCAATGGCAAAAAAAACCTGTGCCAGTGCTGTGTGATTTTCCAGAAGCAAAATGTTGGCAAGAATGTTGTAGTGATCATGAGCCCCAGAGGGAAAGATGATGGTCCCTTCAACCATCTTCAGATTGATATTGTGGGGATGCTCAGATGCAATCAATTGAGGTATATCCTAGTAATTGTATGCTGATTCTCATGTTGGGTGTAGGCATATCCCACCAGGACATCTGACAGTCTGAGAGTTCCCAAACTACTACTGTGGGAGCTGATCCCACATTTTAGGATGCCATCCATCTTAAATCGGATCAAGGAAGACACTCAAAAATGAGATGATGCAGTTGCTCTGTACATCATTAGGGATAGACCAAACATTCAACTGTAGTTATAGACCAGAAGCTGCAGGCATAGTCAAAAGACTGAACGAGGCAATTAGAGCTAAATTGACCAAAACGTGTGCATTGACATCTCTCAAATGGTCTGATGCACTTCCCCTGGTATTGATGAACATTCAAAGCACGCCATGCAAGTGAACAGGACTGTCTCCTCATGAGGCGCTGATGGGGAGAGCCATGAGAATTCCTTCTGTTCAGCTGCTGCACTTGTGAATATCACAAATGGTGCCTGGAGGAACACTGGAATACCCAACCCATGTGATCTTGGTTACCACCACTACTATGAAGTGTGCAGGACTGCCAAACTGATACATGCCTCTAAGACCAGGAGGGTGAGATGAGCAGAGGAAGAAGTGGAGCCAACATCCGTTAATTCCTTGAGTCCGCCTAGGTTTGAGGTTTCCCAAGCATCTGAGAGGAAGAGGTACATCAGTCTGAACATTCTCAGTCATACATAGAAAAACACCAACTGCGGTCAGAGCAAAATGACAGTACCACACTTCCAGTTACATTCAACCCTGCATATACTAGATTGAGAGTGAGCATTCGCAGAGACAATGGGAACACGTGGAGAGCAGAATCAAATCTGCCTGAAACGAGTGCACCAAAACCAGAGAGAAGTACTGATAGAGAAAGTTCTCCCTCTGCAAGCGAATCAGCTTTATCTAAGCCAGAAATCACAAGTAGCTCTGAGAATCAGGCATCCACGGAAGATAGTTGGTCAAAGACTAGGACCAGATGAAAGAGACTGTTGACAACTACTAGGAGACAAGAGATAATTAAAGAAGTTAGCGAGTTGGAGGAACATGATCATCCAAAATGACAAGATACTTTATCAAGTCAACAGAAGAGTCTTGACTTGATAATTCCCAAGAGATCCAGAATGGAGAGAAATGCCAATCTCAAATATTCAGATCCTGATTGCACATAGTTCACCAGAATCAAAATTGAATCTGCTGAATTTCTGTCTGACATTGATGGCCACATGTTAAAGACAACTAAAGGTCTGAATCTAAGCAAACTATTGACAAAGTCAAAAGGATGGAAAGATAGGGTAACAGTAAGAGAACTACAGAGCCCTAGGCATGTAGTTGACACAGAATAAAAATTGCCAGAGGTTTCAATCTAGGGCAGTGACTTTAGAGTAGTTATAGAAGGAAATATCTCTTCAACAAAGATACATATTAATCACTTGGTCTGATTATAGCCAATATTGCGCACAACGTAGCAAAGTTGTGCTTGTAGTTCTGATAGTTGCCATTCCTGTGTCTGCAGTTGAGTGGATGTTAGATATACATCTGCCGCTAGGGAAATGTTTCTAATGCATCAATGAATTACACTAATAAACGTATTGCTTGCAAGGAAATGCATGAAAGTAGAATTTTGTATGCCCCTCATTCTGAAGGCCTCTATACTTATGTTTATTTTTAAATGTTAGCTGTGTATGTTAGAATCATGGAGCTAGAGGACTGCTTTGTATGCTCAGATCTTCCAGCCTCTGCAACTGAGGGCACTGCATACCTTAATTTGCAATAACCCTATCTCTTCTCCTGCAGTAGCATTCTAAATCTATTCTATCAGCAGCATTCTATTGAATTGTTTTATAATGATTATAAAAAGTCTTTAAATAATGTGCTGATTGTGAAGGGATTGAATATGTATTTGTGTTCTACTATGCATGCTTCTTGTTTTCCCAAGGCTTTTCAAAAGGATCAACGTGGGTATATGATGAAAATCTTTACTCCTGTGACTAACACGAGTACTGCTAATCTAAAGCATGCCTGACCTAATTTGCAAAATTAGCAAAAATAAAAGATTTTTTGTAGACAAATTAAATGAAAGCATAAGGCAAGACAAAGAGAAGGGAAGCAAGAGTGTTAACCCGGAACACACTACTAGAAAGGGTAGATGGAATCTAGAGGATCTGCCCCCAAGGTTGAGCATTGAGGTTGCCAAGAAAGGGACTCTGTGTGTGATGAGAAGACAAGAAGGGAATGATACTGTTGAAGTAGTGGGTTGGGGCAAATGTGAGCATAGCTATTTAGTTAGGGGAAGAATGTTTGCTGAATTAAAGGTAACTATTAAAGGTATATATTATGTGTGTGTTAAGTCAACTTATTTCCAGTTGCTACACAATTGGGTAGGTAGGTGCTACGCAGCTTTAGTCTTTCCAAGAATGTTTCACACTAATGTTATAGATCCATAACGTGATTGCTATGTAAAATGGAGCAGGTGCAGCTTTATGCAGATAGTCAGTGATATTTTTGGAGCTTTAATACCCACAGTGGGAGTAGAAATGATGTTAAAATTAGAAAATTGTCAACCCTAGTGGATAGGCTTGCCATTAATACCGCAGCTGCCTTAACTATTATTCATAAGGAATTGCTTGCTATGAGAGCCATGATAATACAAAATTGTCTCACGTTAGACATGTTTCTCACAGAGTAAGGCGGAATTTGCAAGGTAATTGATGCTTGAGAATGTTGTGCTTACATTCCTAAGATAAATAATCAGCTTTCACAGCAACATTAACATTACCTATGAACGACCACTAACATTACCTATGAATGAACTGAATTAGAAGAAACAAGCGACTGAGAAGGAATGGGTTTCATATTTGGGTCTATTGGAAAAGGATTTGCTATGGTAGGTGAACGATTGGGAAGTGTAGGTGGAGGAATACTAACATTGCTTTTGATGCCTCTTTTAGTCATATTAATTGATATTGCATGTGTGCTTTTTTCCTAAATCTTTGCAAAAGAATAAAGGAATTTCATCAAATGGTGGTTTAAAATGTGGGACAATGAAGTTGTCAGCAACGAGTGGAAAAAAGAGATATAGACTTGATCTAGAGATCAAAGAGATGCACAGCGAACGTTATGATACCATGAAAGAATTGGAAGGATCTAAGCAGGAGAATCCTGATGACAACTGTTTTGTAATAAAAACATGAATGTGATAATTTACAAATCATTTGGGGGTTGGGGATTGTGGGGTCTGTTTTTGTTGGTAGTGTTTATTTGCAGTGTTTAGTGCACAAGAAATCAGACGCACGCTAACTTAAGGCAAATTATGCTTTCTTCTATTTTGGATGTACTGTCGTAATGTATCACGAAATCATGTTGCTGTTTTTTTAACTTGCTCTAATAAAGAATTGTGGGCTTTACACAGAAAGACTGAGACTTTCTCAGTCACATTACAATGTGAGATACCTAAACAAGGACAGCCTAGCTGTCAAGTCACCTGAACAGACTATGGGAATATCTGAATCTAATGTAGTAGAATTACAAGAGACTCTTCAAATGTATTCTGTAATGAAGTTTTTCTTCTTGCGTGTTTCCTGTTTGTGGGGTCTCCTCATTCCCTTTACTTAGAAGGCAATTGGATTTTCTGTAGAACTTTACTGAGTTCTTCTTGTATTTTATGATCTATATGTCTGCAAGCTTAATTTATTGATGGTCCAGCCTCTGTATTTCTGTATATATATTCTTTGTGTAAACTTTCAAACTTTAGCTTGTGTCTGTCGTTCTTATTGAGAATGTTCACAGTTTCATCCTAATGCATGAAATATAATAGAGATGTGTCCATTGGTGAGCACAGAAGTCCATTAGGATCTACACTGCTCCAGGTCCAAGCAGTTGGTGTGCATTGGAGAAGTAAGTGAGACACAGGTTTGTGCCCCACAGATTCAGGGGCGTAACACAGGACTCTGCAACCCCAGCAGTGGAGGGGTCCCCATCCCTGTAAGGGCCCACAGTTCTTCCAAGAAGGCCCCCACTCAGCCCAAGGCCAGTGGATATCTTTGAGATATCGGAGACTAGTGGGCGGTCCCTTGTCACATTCTGCAGGGGTGGGGGGTATAATTTTGAGTTACACCACTGTAGAGCACAAATGGTAAGGTGTGTCCTGCATATGTTTCATGAATCATGTATGCAAAATTAGGGTCTTTGGAACCTTCCTGGAAAAGCATGTCTGTGAGGGTTTAATGCAGCTTCAGCTTGTGCTGACTGCAGGCTTGGTACAAGTGGCACTATACACTCCAGAGTGTGATATAGGCTTCTCACCTCATTTTACATTCTCTGGAATAGGTGGAGGGTCTTTGATACTCTTAGGTGCAGGATCTCTGCTGGCAGTTCATGGTCTAATCAGTGGATCAAGATAGCTACCCAACTTATACCACAACATTTCCAAGATGGTGCCACTGACTGGTCTGAATGATTTATTTCCAGTCTACATTTTTATACTGTTACTTCTCCCTCACTTTTTTCTCAGATCTAAGATTGATGCTGATTTCTTCATGGAACGCTTTCATCTCCAAACATCCACAGCTTGGGTATTCTCTTTACTCTGTAATAAATTAAAAATCTGAGATCATCATTTTTTACTCATTCATTTTTGCTCATTTTGCAGATTGAGTTTTTTAAGTGTATGGCCATTTCCTCCTCATTCAGTATCATTTTTCCAAGGGCATCCCTTTGGTTGCTTAGCACCCTGATGAACCTGCAAAGTCACTACTGGTAGAAGTACCCCGACTTCAGTCATGTCCAAGAGAGCGATTAAGAATAGGCCCTGCATTCAGCCCTTGAATGGAAGTAACTCAAGTCACTTAGGGCGAGATAAGTCTTTCAATTCACTAGGATCCTGATCATAACTTTGTGTTTTTTCTTTTAGCAGGAATTACCAAATTTCAGGAAATTTCTGAGATTTTGTGTATTTTCTGATAAATATATCTGGATTAAACAATTTATGAATGGTTGATACTTTTTTTGCTTAGTTATTTCCTTTTTGTTTCTTGGTATCTCGAGTCTTTCTTTGCCAGAAACACTTGTGGTCTACTACAATTGCTGCTTAAATATATTTTCCATTTGACTCATTTTTTTTTCAATTTCTTTGTGTGTTTTGGGGCATACATCTATTCTGTGAACCAAGGAAATGTAAGTTTCCTTCTTAGTGAGTATGGTTAGTCACTAATAAATGTATCTATTTGTTTTTATACAATCAAGGAACATTTTGCACAAATCGTTTTACATTGCAACACAAGATGTGCAAGAAATCTCAGAGGTGGTGATAAGAGAGTTACAACTGATGATAGACGCCATTGGGTGTCAGTAAAGCCATTTCTGTACATATATTTTTGGTTCACTGGCATTCCTTGCTCCACAGATGACTTTTCAGTGCATCTTTGAAACCCAGCAGGGAACAGCAGACACGGGTGATGGCAAAGAGCAGTCGCGTCTCGGACTTAATAGGCGGGGCGGCACGCGCGAGCGGGGGGCGGTGGGAGGGAGGAAGGGGAGACAAATTAAATAAAAAATAATAATAAAAAAACCAAGCACTTACCTCCGCCGCTGCACGCCGCTCCATCGGCTCTGCTCCGTCTCCTAATGGCTGCAGGCACAGGCTCCTAGCCTGCCCTGTGGCCAATCCTGACGCTGCTCAGAGCAGCATCAGGATTGGCTGGGAGTGCCCAGCCAGGGCGCTCCCAGGCAGACTGGGAGCCTGTGCAGGCTCTCTACAGTGTTGCTGGGCTGGAGAGATCCCTGTGCGCATGTGTGTTTGCCCGGCCCCAGAAGGCCAGCCAAACACACATGCACTCTGAGGGGGACCTCCTCAGGGCATGTCACCACCATGGCCCCGCCCCTTTTCCCAAAACACGATCATAAACGTAGTTTATGTTCGTGTTTTGGGAAAAGGTTTGCAGCTGCCGTTGCTGGCGGGGGCGATGCTCCATCGCCCCTATGGAGGAGCCACCCCGGTAAAGAGCTCCCTAAATGATTTCAGGACATAAAAGGTAAACCAGGAGGAGGCACAGGGCTGTTTAGGTAAAGCGAGTACGTTCTGGTTGGCGGGGCTGGGATTAGTGCAGTGATAGTGCTTGCAAACTCGCTAGCTGAGTAGTACTGGCCAAAACATTCTTTCTAATCTGCCTGCCCCTTTTGAGAATAGTCTGAGAGGGAGAAAGGAGGGAACCTGGAACGTTTCTTTTATTTTTTTGACCAAAAAGAATTAAGAATTTTGACTTTTCTTTGGTGGATGCCTTTGGGAGCCCCCATTATAAGATATTTGTGTATAAGTTCATTGTGTATTTGTGTGTCTCCGCATTAGTGTGTCTGGACACTCCATGCATGCTCCGAGTGTATATGTGTTGTACTTTCTTTTTGCAATTTTATGTGTGTGCGTACATGTGTGTGTGTGTGCGTGTCTGTATGTGCATTTGTCTGTGTGTGTCTCTGTGATGTGTGAGCATGTGTAGATGTGCTGTATGTGTGTTTCACATTGGTATGGGCCCATTAAGCATATGCTGTCTGTATTAATATGTTGTACATGTATGCACATATGTGCATGTAGATGCACTGTATGTGTTTTCTCTGCATGTTTTTGTGTGTGATATGTGAGCATGCGCAGTGTTTCTAAATATATAAATAAAAAAAGTAATGTATGCCTGCGTGTGGGTGGTATGTGTGTCCCTGTGTATTTGTACGTATGTAGGCTGTGTATTATATGTGCATTGTACGTGTGCCTATGCATTGAGTGATTGTGTATGATATTCAGCCAACGTGACAGCAAACTATTGAACTAGGGACACCTATAGGGACGTGTCCAGTATTTTAGTTCTCCTGGCCACCTGGGGTGGGGCGTGGTATGGAATATACATGTTAGGCAGTAGCTGGGTCAAAGGCAGATAGGCTGAGGGTGGGCAGATAAGGAAGAGGGAATGGGAAATGGAGCACTGAGACATATAAATGGTACATGTGCTTAAGTGGGCAGTATTCACATAGTGGGCAATATGCCCCCTGCTACGCTTCCTATTTTTTGCACTTATTTCTCATTGTTGCCGACTGGGGAAAAGATTGCAAGAAGGAAGTGAAGTGCATAGGGAAAGGCAGCCATTTGGTGGTAAAATGTGCCAAGACAGAAAGGCAAAATGGCGTTTTGGACAGGAGCTGGGCTTCACTATAGCACAGACAGCATGGCATGGGTTCAGATGATGCCCAGTGAGAGAGGCCTCCTGGGTGCGCTGTCTTCACCGAGGTGCCGTGCTTTAAGTGGGCAGGCCCTATCAGCTACTCAGTACCCACACTTCATTTATTTGGAAGGGATAGTACGGGCACTTCTCAGCACTGCTCCAATGCTTCTAATAGGAGAGCACATGCACTTGTCAGCAACAAACTGGCAATCTGGGACAAGGAGTACCTGCACTTCTGAACTTCCATTTCAAGTCCAGCCCAGAAGACAAGAACTCTGCCTAAGGGACTTGAAAAGAAACGAAGGAGGTGATGGGATCTTGACCCGTGGGATGGGTGGATTGGGCTGGGGTACCACGCAGAAGAGTGCATGGGGCCTGGAAGCCTGTGGTTAGTGACAGGGCAGGAAAGAAAATATATGGCAATTAGCTTACACTGATGAAAGGAGGGGATTTTGACAGTACTAAATTGGAAAATGATCTGCCCAAAGAAGGCAGGGTATAATTGCACTCTGTGTACAACATATTGTACACTTCAGTTTGGAAAAAGGTGATGTCTGTATCACTATTGAGATAGGATAGGACTCGGAATGGAGTTGGGGAAGTTACATGAGTGAAGGGTTTAACAGGGCGTTCTTCAATCAATCGATCAATCAGGATTTGCAAAGCGCGGTTAATCATCCGAGAGGGTATCCAGGTTCTTCCAGGTCCCAAAGAAAGCAGTGAAAATGAGGGAAAAGGGAAGAGAAGGCACTCAAAAGCAGGGAGAAAAGTGTAAAGATGACAAGTGGAAGAATAAGAAGTAATTCTGATATTTATTAGTAACCACAACCCGAAGCTCGGATCAGAGCAACCCTCCACACGCCCCGTTGCTTCCAACCGCCGTCCTGAACCCAGTGTGTTCTACAAACCATGACAGTGAGAAGGAATGAGGTATCACAAACATTCCACCAACACCACACATCTTCCCCCTTAAAACAAAAATAAACAACACCACACATCTTCCCTTGTTAAACAAAAACAATTAACATACAAAACAAAAATAACCTAAGCAGTATCAAAAAATGTAAACTGACACAACATAGAATTAAGTTTACTATATTGCTGGCATTGTCCTTCTATTTGTTTCACTTTTTTTTCTTATAATGCACCCTGCACACAAGTAATAAAATCTTTGAATTTCTTTGGTGCCACTACCATCCTCCTACTTCACATAGATTTCCAAGCTTACTATCTTTTCCATACCAGTTGAAATCCTGGTGCCGCTCGTGGAAGGTGTGCACTCCAGTCCCACATCCTCTTCCCTGTAACATTCCCACACCTCAACATCGCCTGTAGTGCTTCTGCTATCACTTCCATTCACACAAGAGCCTCTAGCATCACTTCCATCAGCTCCCACAACCAATTCTCACCACCCACCACGCTTCCTTCTTCACTCTTGGAAGCATTGAATTTGACAATTTTGCTTAAATGCCACACCTCCCCAATACACAGCTCTACAGATTTAGTGCTCATCTCCGCCACCTTGTAGGCCCCCTGAATTTGGAACTCTATTTACTTTGCAACCTTTGAACATTTACCATGACAAAATCTCCCATTTTTATGTTGGAAGGCTTCACACCATGCTTGACATAGTACTACTTCTTGTATGTACTTTGCGCCTTCATAATGTTTTTCTTTACTTCTTCACGACACCAGTTGTTTATCAATTTATTTTTCAACCAAGCCAAGTTGTGATTTGTACATGGCTTCCTTCCTTTCTGTAACGCAAACGTGCTGCAGCCAGTGATCGTAGGTGAGTCATGGTAAATCCATAACAATCTCCTCACTTCCAGCTCCTAATTCTTACAGTTTTTAATGGGCGCATGGATACTGCCCATTAGCACTCGGTTAACACATTCTACTGCTCCATTCCCTGCCGGGTGATTAAGAGATGTATGCTTCCATTTGATGTTATTCCTCCCTAGGAAATTTTGGAACACAGTAGTATCATTATCTCTTAGAATGGACTTGGAAATAGCCTCACGCAAACACACATCTTCTAGGAATTTGAGTACAGTAGTGGGATCTGCCACACTCGAAACACACATTTCTGACCATTTAGTAAAAAGATCTAATAACACTACCACTTAACATCCATGACTACAACCATTCTCTGATGGTCCCAAAACATCCATGGCTAGATCTGCCCAAGGACCTTCATGGAACATATTAGGTTTTAAAGGCGGACTGAATGTTACCAAAATCTTATCTGCCTGACTGCACTCAGTTGGAATGTTAGTTCCTGGCCACCAGTATTTGTTCCTTGACCCTCCTTTTATTTATGAACATTGCTACGTGTCCCTCGTGGTTAGTGCATAAGCATTGCTTTCTTAAACTCACCGGAGGCACTACTCACACCCCCTGCCCCGAACCCCCCCCTTTGACAAGACGTCATCTTCCAACGATAGTTCCTCCTTAACTTTCCAAAAATGTCTTTAATTCTCGTTGATGTCCTTTTTTTGAGGCCATCCTGATCGCAAGTAGTCACACACCTTGGTTAAGTTGGGATCCTCGTGGTAACCCTGTGCCGCCCTTCTGAACACAACGGGTGCGAGGGGTGAAATGTTGTCACTAAATTATTGCATGCTTTTTGACATAAACTGAATGATTTCAGTCACAAATCAATTTTATCTTTGTGGCGAATCAATTTACTTTCGTCGCAAATCGACCGACTTTTGTCACACATTCAGCTTTTTGTCGCTCATCGATTGTTTTCTGTCAAAATGTAATTGTTTTTTGTTTTTTGGTGTTTTTTTTTGGTTACAAATGAAACATCCGTGGACACAGCGCGAATGTCTTTCGTCATTCATCAGTTGGGTTGGCGCAAATTCATTCGTAGTAAAGATTTTAATGACAGAAACGAGTTGTACGGTGATAACTATTTAAAGCGATTTTTTTTTTTTTTACGGCAGCGAAAGTTGGTCAAAAAAGCAGTGTTTTCGGTAAAAACATTAATGCGAGGTCGAGAGATGCTCGTGCAGCGCACCGACCACTGTGACTGTGCCACCCTAGATGGGTATACACGTCAGAGGTGATAAAGCCGGGTGCCTAGAGGCTCTGACGCTCATTTAAACACACAGTGGTGTGCGGACAAAGGCACCGAAAGCAGGAACCGTACACTTCAGTGTGACGTATTCTTTTACTATATAGCTCCGTGCATGTGCCTTCACGGGGCCGGGCGAGCATTCTGCAGAGGGGTGGACACAGGCTGCCACAATTCATGTTTTTGGTGGCGCGTCCCCCGCGCCAGAGAGTGGGACAGCTGTCCCATGACGCTCTCTGACAAAAGAGCGCAGTCCCATGATATAAGGAGCGGCAGCCCCCCGCCAGCCCCCCTTTCAGGAACATTAACACATTAAGAAATGACATTGCAGAACTCGGAAAAATCAATCGCAGTGAGCAGAAATCTCTGCAGGCGCATATGGTGTGACATCTGTGCCTGCGCTTTAGGGAGGCCATCATCCTCTCTGAGGCCTAAACCAGTATATCCCCGGGAGGAGGGGGTGGGGCGCGCTGCGATAAGTATGCACAAAGCTGGGGTTACAAGGGGTCTTTGAGCTGTCTGAGCTTCTAGAAGCGAGCGTACGAACATCCCCCCAACACACACAGCACGACGTGTGTATATATATATATATATATATATATAATAAAATACACTCACATACAGAGGGACTTCACAGAAACACGATGACAAGAAAACTAACACAGAGACTAAATCACAGGCAAGCACATGAAAACACAGAAGAAACACACACAGAAACACACACGAAAAACACGCATAGATGAAGATACGAAAGACGCGAAAATACGCACAGAAAACACAAAATCATACAGACAAGAAAAAAACATACTGAGAAGAAAGCACAGACACGCGCAGATAAACTCACACACAGAAAACATAACGAACCCAGAAAAGAAAACACACACACACAAACACCCAAGTAAAAACTCACCAAACGCACAGCGGACGAAACACACGCAGAAAACACACTCCTACAGAATAAAACCCAATCATATACATGGACATAAATCCCGCCAGCAAATACAACAGATACACACAAAGACAAAGAGACAAACACAAAGACACATTATATGCTATATTATTGGATGGACTTACACATATACACCACACACACTAACACATACGAACAAAGCTCACACAACTACGAGACAAATACCAACATGCAGTCAGTATGAGATACACCCTACCATAGGCACACATAGTAAGCTATGCACATAAAGAAAACATGGATAATCATTCATAAACACAGATACACACAGCCAGAAAAAACACAACAAGCATAAACACACATGAAGGAAGGACGCAAGCAAATACACTCACAGACAAGAATGTATAAACACACACAAACACACATACTGAATGCATACTTTCACTCATGTAGAATGACAGACACAAACACACAGACACACTCAAAGATCCGCATGTACATACAAACACAAGAAAACAAACACATAGGCACACAAACACACTCAAATTCACAAAGGCAGCAAACTCACAGACACATCTCATGAAACAGCACATATACGAAGCAGGCATACATAGACCCGTGTGCATAATCACTGACACCCAAATACACACAAATGCACTTACACCCATAACAATACATAGAAAGACTAAAGACACATGCTTTCACTGACAAGCATACATAAACATATACATACACGCGCACAAACCTGGATACACAGACATTCAAAGACACTCACTTAAAGCTGCAAATAAAATATAATACACAGTAGCATACTTATAAACACACACATATACACGTGCAAACATAAATACACACACACACACTGAAGAATGAGTAGACACATACAAAACAGACTTGGGCAAAACCAAACACACAAATACAGAACTAGACTAGAAAGGTGCACATAAAAGACATAAACAGAAACAAACACTAAGGTACGCAAGTGCTTATACATCCAGAAATGCAAACACAGAGGAACATATACACACACAAACATACATCTATATACGCAGTGGCATGCAGCAGGACCTACATACACATATAAGTAAAATGTAAAAGACACTGGAACACTTATTGAAACAGAAGCAAGTATACACCTGCAACATGAAAGTACACACATACATACAAAGACGTAATAGTGGAAAACCATTTAGTCGCTCTTGTAAGTACCAAGACACAAAATATCCATGATATGACAACCATAAATAAATAAAAATGCGCAAACGACTTTAAAAGAGTGACACTCCCGTCTTCCTGTGAACGGTGTCTTTGGTGCAGAAGAAGTGTTTACGTGTTACCGCGTGCCGTCTATAACCCGTAAACCACAGAGCGCAGAAAAGCCCACGTAATGGAGCCAGGGCCGCGCCTGGTCTGCAAATGGACGCTGTCCGGGAAGCTTCTATAGTGAGGCCCAGGAAGCACTTACGCAATTATGCCCTGAACCCTGGCTGCCTTTGGACTTTAATGGGCAGTGTTTACAATCCAGTCTCGCCCTCTTGGAAGGGTGAGAGCAGATATTTTACACAGAACCCGAGCCCTGTAATGTTTAATGTAAGGGGATCCTGTAAAAGGGCATTAATTATTAAATAGGTGAAGCAGTTTTATTGCTAAATGTACTTTTTTTCTAAAGACAATCATGGTAGCCTGCCCATAATAAACAAATACCAGCTGTCACTCCTTTAATGCCACTGTGGCCTTAAAGTGACACACAAATGGGGCGGGGTTTTAATACTTAAAGCTGCGACGAGTGGGCCTATCAGAACATCCAGGGCCAGCAGCATGACGAGAAGACGACGCAACTGTCTCTGAAAGACATAGCTTCTTAGGACCACCACACGAGCAAGTAGCACAACCATGTCTATGTCATTTTCATTTATTTAATTTATTAATCAGTGGATCAGGAGTGAATTTTTTCTGCCTTTTGATACCCTTAAAAATATAAACTTTAACCATTTACAAACGCCTTGACAACTCTCTCTACCTTCAATGACACCTGTGCGCTCGTAACATTACTAATATCCATGAAACTCCTCCTCCACACAAACTAGACACCTAGGGGAATTCAAGATGGGGTGACTTGTGTGGCTCTCACCAGGTTCTGTTACCCAGAATCCTTTTCAGACATCAACATTTGGCAAATAAAAACACTTTTTCCTCATATTTCGGTGACAGAAAGTTCTGGAATCTGAGAGGAGCCAAAAATTTCCTTCCACCCAGCGTTCCCCCAAGTCATCCAATAAAAATGGTACCTCACTTGTGTGGTAGGTAGGCTAGTGCCCACGCCAGTAAATGCCCCAAAACACAACGTTGACACATCACATTATCCCAAAGAAAACAGAGCTGTTGTTTGCAAAGTGCCTAGCTGGGGATTTTGGCCTCTAGCTAAGCCGGCACCTAGGGAAACATACCAAACCTGTGCATTTTTTTAAACTAGACACCTAGGGGAATCCAAGATGGGGTGACTTGTGGGGCTCTCACCAGGTTCTGTTACCCAGAATCCTTTGCAAACCTCAAAGTTTGACAAAAAAACACTTTTTCCTCTCATTTCGGTGACAGAAAGTTCTGGAATCTGAGAAGAGCCACAAATTTCCTTCCACCCAGTGTTTCCCCAAGTCTCCCGATAAAAATGGTACGTCTAGTGCCCGCAAAAGGAAATGCCCCAAAACACTATGTGGACACATCAAAATGATCAAATACTAAACAACCTGTTTTTGCGGGGAGGAGGGGACCTGCGTTTTTGGTCCTGGGTTCAGCAGCCATATAGGGAAACCTTCCAAACCCAAACATTTCAGTAAACTAGACACCCGAGTGAATCCAGGGAGGTGTGACTTGAGTGGATCTCCCAATGTTTTCTTACCCAGAATCCTCAGCACACCTCAAATTTAGTTAAAAAATCAACATTTTCCAACATTTCTGTGTGGGATCACTGCACTGGGACAAATTTCCTACCACCCAACGTTCCCCTCAGTCTCTCGGTAAAAATGATATGCCTGTGACAGGGAATAGCCAAAAACATGTCGAAACTGAGTGGGAACTAAAGCAGGTAGAAAAGGGCAGTTTGAAAAAAAAAAATTTAGGCTGACAAGTGGGGCAGAATTTTTATCAGTATAGATGAGACAATGCTAGGTGGTAGGAATTTTGTGGATTCCTGCAGATTCCGGAAGGTTCCATCACAAAAATATGGGAAAAAGGTGTGATTTCCAGCAAAGCTGGAGGTTAGCAGGGCATGGTGGGTAAGAAAATGGTGCGGGGTGGATGTGAAGAACACCACCCTGGAATCACCCACATGTTTAGTTTTCAGATGTGTCTAGGTCTTGTGGATTTTTATACACAGCAACATCATCCCAATGTCCAAAAAGTGCAGCCCTCACCATTCGAAGTGGGACCATTTTGAGAGTTAGCCAAGCTCTCATGGCCCAAATGTAAAACCAAAACCCAAAATAATCAAACGTCGTCTTGCTTGCTGTGGGATAAGATGTTTTAGTGTGCGGGGGGAGAGCTGAAAGATTGTTACCCCCTTCAGATGGGGTGGGGGCATAACCAGGCCCATACTGGTTGGTAGCCACCACCCCACTATTTTTTTTTTTTTTAATTCCCTGGCATCTAGTAGACTTTCTGCCCCCTGCCCCCGGGGTGTGGATCAGGGAGTAATTGTCCCATCTGCCCACTGGTGGGCAGAGCAACCTTGGCCCCATTTATTTGGGGTGGGGGTATGGCCATACCCCACCCTCTTATTTTGAAAAAAACTTCCCTGGTCTCTGGTGGGCTTTCTGACCCCCTTGGGGACAGATGGGCCTTCCAAAAATAGGCTGATCTGCCCCCAAAGGGGGCAGATATGGCCAACAGTAATGTGCCCCCATGGGGATCGACCCTTGCCCAAGAGGCTGACCCCCCCAAACAAAATACACACATACACACATCCCGATCCCTGGTGCATAAGTGGTTTCTGCCCCCTGGGGGCCTAATAGGCCTAATAGAAATAGACTGATCTGCCCCCAATGGAGGCTGCAATGGCCTAAAGACAATTTCCCCTCCCCAGGGGAGCGACCCTTGCCTAAGGGGTCGCTCCCCACATTTAAAAAAATACAATAAAATAAAAAAATCCCTGGTGTCTAGGGTTTTATGCCCCCTCAGGGGCAGATCGACCTAATAACAATAGGCCGATCTGCCCCCAAAGGGGGCAGAAATGGCCTACAACAAATTTGCTCCCCAGGGGAGCGACCCTTGCCTAAGGGGTCACTTCCCTTACGTGAAACTGACAACAACAAAAATAATCCCTGGTGTCTAGTGGTTTCTGCCCCCCTTGGGGGCAGATTGGCCTAATAAAAATAGGCCGATTTGCCCCCAAGGGCAGCAGAAATGACCTAAATACAATTTGTCCCCCCAGGAGAGCGACCCTTGCCTAAGGGGTTGCTCCCCATATATAATAAAAAATAAAGTAAGCAAAAAAATATATCCCTGGTGCCTAGGGGTGTCTGTCCCCCTTGGGGGCAGATTGGCCTATTATAATTAGGCATAATCTCTCCTGCAAAAATAATAATAATACATAATACAATAGGCCTTTCTGCCCCCATGGGGGCAGAAAAGGCCTAGAAAATAATTGCCCCCCTAGGGAGCGACCCTTGCCCAAGGGGCCGCTCCCCTTATTGTAATATATATCTATATTAAAAAAATCTCTGGTGTCTAGGGGTTTCTGCCCCCCCTGGGGGCAGATCGGCCTAATTATAATAGGCCGATATGCCACTAGGGGGGGCAGAAAAGGCCTAAAAAATATTTTACTCCCCTTATACATAAATATAAATAACTAAAACATTCTCTAGTGTCTAGTGGTTTCTGCCCCCCCTTGGGGGCAGATTTGCCTATAGTAATTAGGCAGAAACACTCCTGCAAAAAAAAATAATAATACATAATCCCTGGTGTCTAGAGGTTTCTGCCCCCCCTGGGGGCAGATCAGCCTAATAACAATAGGTCGCTCTGCCTCCTGGAGGGGCAGAAAAGGCCTGAAAAATAGTTGCCCACCTAGGGAGCGACCCTTGCCCAAGGGGCCACTCCCCTTATTGAAATATATATATTAAAAAAAAAATCCCTGGTGTCTAGTGGGCATTTCTGCTGCCCGATCTTTCCTTTCCTTTCATGCCTCTCCCGCCCCACCAGCAGGCTGCCTGCACAAAGAGCAAGCGGATGGGATGATGACCACGGGGAGCCTGACTGCTGTGGATTCTGCTGCTAGTGCACCCAGGCTCCTCTCTCCAGCAGCTCTTAAAATCACTCAAATGAACCAACAGGCTTGTAACAACCCTTGTCATGACCCATGCCTCCAATTCTCCAAGGGTTGGGGGATGGGTAGTCGGGGAGGAGTACAACTCACTGTCTTCGCATCTCCACGGGGATCCTTGAATCTGTCAAAAGGGGGACATTTCTGTACTAAGAGTAACTTTTGACAAACTAATTTTGCCACTTGTAATCCTGTGGATTGCTGTGTTTTAAGAGGCGAATGATTGTTTAAATTTTGTACTTTTTGTAGCCAATTGTTATCACTATCAGTTGCTGTTGGAAGCTGGCTGCAGTTTCAAATTTACAATTGAAGAAATTCATAATGTCATTTAATGGGGATATCACATAACACATCCCAGAATTGCCTCCATACGCATCAGTAAAATACCAAAATGCTGTAGGAGCACTACAGAGCCCAAAAGGCAAAGCCTGGCATTCAAATAATCCTAATTTAGGAAAGAAACCATTTTTTATTCATCACCCTCTTGGACTCCAACTAGATGGCAAACTCCCATGATATTCAAATTTAGTGAGCATCTTGAATTTCAATTCTCATCTAACATCTAACGACAAATGGTAACAATTATTCACTGTGTTTCCATTGTAGGCTCTGTGGTCTATGCATGCCCTCAGGTCTCCCACTTGCTTGATAACTAAGAATAACAAAGTTATTGTTCATGCTTGCAGAGAATCATTTCAGTGTTGCAGGGGTGTGTGCAGTCACATTTCTTAGACTCAACAATACAAACCTTCAACGGGCTGGTCTTGCAGACTGTGTCAGTCAGCGCAGTAGAGACTGCGCAGGAAAAAGAGGGTGGCATTGCAGGGTAACACAGATCAGCACTTCCAGGGCAAGGTGGAAAAAGCCATAATATTCCAGAAGAATCAGAACTGTCCAGAAAAACAGAACATACTGGAAGAGACCAGAAGGTTCCGGATACTTTTGGGGGCTGTAAGAGCTGGAAGGATTTAGGCACCAGCCACAGCACTACACTTTGACTGGCTACATTCTTTGATGGTTTCTATGCTCTAGTTGGATAAATGTCACTGTCTGCAATTCCTGCACCTTTTATTTTCATTGATCCCCTTCTGTCTCCTTGGGTGGCTAGGGAAGGCCATGTTAACCCTTTCCTCCACAAATGCTGGGCTTTGCTTGCTAATCTTCCAGGACTCCTGCTCCAACTTCATATACTGCAAGTAATCCTGACATCTCTACTAACAGAGAATAAAGTTTCTATTTGGTTACGTGGTTGCATCTTGGCCACCTGGGGGCTAGCACAGCCTCTTTGCTTCTATCCATAGATTAGGAGGGTTATCAGTCAGTCCACAACAGAACGAAGGCCCTTGCCACACGCCTTCCACCAGCTGTCCTACTAAGGTCTGCAGGTTGAGATGCTTACGGAGTGTTACTTTTCTCTCTAACTCCCTTCCTCATTTTCACCCTGTACATTCGGTTCAGATTCTGGAATTAATTACATTCCTTATTTACCTGAAAAGGGAAGGAGTGGGGCTAGCATCAGTGTCCCTGATCTGAATTCCAGGTAAAATCTTGACATTACCAACTTTTATCTACATGGTGTCTAAGATATTTTGTTTCTGATCCAATAAGTGTATACATTCAACTACAAAGTATTTGTGCACCAGACTTCAAATTCAACTTGCAATCAGATCTTCTATGTGAAGGTAACACATTTGCCTGTTTCTTATTAAACACATTACTGACTTCTTCATAAAAGGGTTGAAAGATAGCACAGACAATAGCTGGCAAAATACCCATTCCTGCAAACACTTTAGGATAACACATCTTTCTGGATTGGCATGAAATCATTCAAGCAGTCTAAGAGTAATCTGAATTCAATTGAACTGTCCTAGCAGGGATTATGTTGGGTCATTGCCAAGATTACCTAAAACTAAGGAGCATCTATCAAAACAAAACAAATCTTTTAGCTATGATGTCTAAAACAGTCCAAATAACTCATATGCATATCAACCCTTACATGATAGGAGGATTATTAGAATCATTGCATCCCATTAACATTCACGGAAATAATTTTCTCTGCATGGACTTTTGGACTCTGCAAAGATTGATAAAAACTAATATATATCTAATATCTGATATTAATATAATTTCTGGAAGCTCTAGAATGCACATTCGTTGAAATCACCTGGTTGTGACCTTTGCAAAAAATCATATTCATGAAAATTGTAATATGAGCCTCCGCAGAAAGCATATTCTCTACCCGCTTGTCAAGTGACTTTAGTTCTTCACTCTTCAAGCATACTCTGTCATTATTGAGAAATCTAGTTTTCAGCTGGCTGTGGTTTGTTGATGGGCAACATCACTGGCACTGGGCTTTTAAAAGTCCTAGGTTTACTTCTACAATCTTTTACATTTCCTGACCTACCACAAAATAAGCATAGCTGATATACACATCTTTTTTCTCTCTTCTTTATAGATGGGCCCCTGTATGCACCCTAACTGCACTGGCTCAGAAGTTTCAATAAGTCTAGTCTCTTCTACCTTAGCACAGACTAAAAAGACTTTGGGGGTCATTCCTACCCTGGCGGTCATAGACCGCCAGGGTAGGTGACGGAGGAAGCACCGCCAACAGGCTGGCGGTGCTTCCGGGGGCATTCTGACCGCGGCGGTAAAGCCGCGGTCAGAAAAGGGAAGCCGGCGGTTTCCCGCCGGCTTCCCGCTGCCCCAGGGAATCCTCCACGGCGGCGCTGCAAGCAGCGCCGCCATGGGGATTCCGACCCCCTTCCCGCCAGCCTGGTTCTGGCGGTTTTCACCGCCAGGACCTGGCTGGCGGGAACGGGTGTCGTGGGGCCCCTGGGGGCCCCTGCAGTGCCCATGCCACTGGCATGGGCACTGCAGGGGCCCCCTAACAGGGCCCCACATTGATTTTCAGTGTCTGCGTGGCAGACACTGAAAATCGCGACGGGTGCAACTGCACCCGTCGCACACCAGCAACTCCGCCGGCTCCATTCGGAGCCGGCTTCCTCATTGCTGGTGCTTTCCCGCTGGGCGGGCGGGCAGCCTTTTGGCGGTCGCCCGCCCGCCCAGCGGGAAAGTCAGAATCACCGCGGCGGTCATTTGACCGCGCTGCGGTGTTCTGGCGGGGGAACTTTGGCGGGCGGCCTCCGCCGCCCGCCGAAGTTAGAATGACCCCCTTTGTTTTTTGTTGATGATCTAACTGCACCACTATCTCTATGAGCTCATCACTTCTAGTAGGAAAATATCCACATCTAATAACAAAAGGCAGAAATATTATTAAGTAAAGGTTAATTTTTCTCTTTGAATAACATACTGTTTTGGCGCATTGCCACTTGGGTACCATAAAAAGTTAAGCTACCTTACTTTGATCATCAAGGGTGGTTATAGGTTTGCACAAAAGTATAACTGCCATTATTTAGGAAATACAGCAAATTTCTTTTGGTCTTCATAAAATCTGTGTGAGGTGGTAAAAGTGTGATTGGATCCATGTATATTCAAAAGGGGGTTGCTTGAATCACTTCAAAAGAACCTGAGTGTATAACAACTAGAATAAATGTTCTTGTAGGGATAACACGTTAAATATTATTAATACTATACACACAGTTACTCTTATGTCATTATTGTTGTCAACTTTTTTCAAAAGGACTTACTACTAATCACAAATAAGAACTTCAATGTCTTGTCTGCACAGTTTTACGACATATGATATTGAAATCTTAAATGGATTTATTCAAAATTCAAAGTTAAAAACATCAAGGACATCTTTCTCATGTTTCTCCTTAAATTTATTGTTTTCCAAATTTAGAGTCCTTTTGGCATTGCTTTTCTGGTGCACACCTCTTCTTCTGGTGTTGTTTCTTCCACCTGTAGGTAGAGATTTTGCCAGTTTGAAAATATGTTTATCCTGACATCTTTTACTGTGGACAAAGACAAAAAGGTCACTTCATAACATAATGTTTAGAATATTCATCCAGTTAAGTTTTCGCTGCGTTTTGGCCTTGCTACTTGAACGGCCTTTTCAGGACAAATACAAGGACATTGTCACTTTCCCAGAAACATTTATTGATATCAGATGTTCTGCTTAAATAAAGACTTCTAACTTCATCGCAGGGATAAATCCCTACCAAAAAGTATGTGGCACATATTTTGTCCTACTGAGCAGAACTATCAATAGCAGGCTTCTCATCCGTGTCGGCACACGTTGACATCTTCCCTTGTAGCTGTTGATACAATGCATTCAGCTAAAGAGGTGGAAAGTTTTCTTTCAATGTCTGTTAAATTAAATGAAGGTGGCAGAAAAACATGGATGTCCTAAAACGAAACCATGTCAATTGAGCACATATTTGTTAGCATTACCATTTAAAAAAGTCTGCATTACTACGTCCTATGCCTATATGCACATTCCGTATTGGTAAATGCTGTCATATTTGCATGCAATCAAGCATATCTTGTGTGGAACATGCACTATTGTCATAGATCAGCCCTGCCACACATTAAAACAGTATACTCATTTGGACAGCTAAGGACTGCCCATGTGAATACAATTGCAGAAACACAAATTTAAAGCATTGGGCAGTAGTTGCAAGCAGGCATTTCTGCTTCAAAGAAAAAGTATGAGGCCAATGAGAGCACTCTTAAATGGAAGTTACTAGACATGTTTTTTACGCCCAACCAAACTTCTGTCAAATTCTGAATGAATGCTGAATTACCATTCTCAGGCCATCTTGATTTGAAATCAGCAGAACGGAGGTGTTCACTCCTTGCGTCTTCTGAAGCCCCTAAAGAACAAGTTGCCTCCTACTCAAGGTTCCCTTCCTTCCCCTTAAGGAAGAGGTAGTGGGCAAGACTGTGATGCCATGCGGGTGAGGGGGTCAAAGGGTGTCTGATGTCACTTATACCACCTCTGACAGTTTGATGAGTTGATATCACATGCCACAACAATGTAATTCCAACTGTCTCAAAAGTCAAACTCTGAGGTATCTTCTTGGCACCTCATAACAACTTGATTTTAGCACTGCCTCAACTATCTGAGGTTTTTCTGATGGGTCAAATCCTTTCTTGCTGAAAAATTACTGACCATGCCGTCTGGGGCATTACAGGCATTATGCGGGCTAATGAAACCCACTGTATACAGATCTGTTTCAGGCTGTGACTCATTGGCCTCAATTAAGCCTGGGCCAGGCAGATAATATTGTAACCAGTACCCTAAAGAGGATACCAGAGGGCCCTGTTTATCAATTGCATTGTCTTACAGTGAAAAAGGCACTATGTTTAACATACAGACTATTGCCCATGGTACATTGTTGGGCAGGATGCTACAATATCTGCATAAAGCTGTTCTTCCACTAAACCCTCACGAAATGTATGCTTTATGGACAAAGGCTTGTTGATAATTCTAGTTAGTAGAAGTTTTGCTGCTCAGATTTGGAGTAAAGACATTTTAAGAAGATTAGCAAGAGATTAAGAATCTGTCAATTTTTCGTCATCATGTAAAAATTCCTCCCTCGATCTACCCCTCTTGGTCTTTCAGCCTAGCTTCAGGTGTATCTCTTTTCAGAGCATGAAATGGATTGGAGAGATCTTCTATTCTGTAACTCATGACTCCCTGAAAAACTCTATAAGAAATTGGGTTATTGGTGGAGAGGGGGAGAAGTTCGACTCAGACAACAGCCACAATCCCTGTCAGAGTGAACCACAAAAGTCACTAAATTAACCTGTGCTTAACCCTGTGGTATCTTGGCATAAACAGCCAGGCTTAACTTAGAGGCAAAAAGTTTGAGGCAGTACCAAACCAGGGATGTCAGGTTTAACAGATTCAAACATGTGGGAAAGACACAGGGGAATGTAGTGGATGCATTCTCTTACCTAGGGATAACAGCACTGCACTCAACCAAATAATTTTCCTTTGGGAGCAATTATAAAGGGGATAAGGACCAGAGTTGTGTCTGAGAGGAAGTATATACACTGAGCAATCTAAAGAATAGAGACATTCTGCATTATGGTAACCACTCACACCCAGAACCCACATCAGGAACCTTGGAATAAATATCAACAGCAAACTGGACATGACTGCACAAGTCAGCACCATTACTGCATCCTGCTCCCACATTCTAAAGATGCAGAGGAAGATATTCAAATGGCTCCCAAGTAACACTAAAAACTGTCTCTCACGCCCTAGTCACCAGCACACTCTCTGTGCCAGGATCACCAAGCGACTCACCAGAAGGCTGCAAACCATCCAGAAATCAGCAGTGAGACTCATCCTAAACCTCCCAATAGAACTGACATCACACCACACCTCAGGGAACTACATAGGCTCCAGACACAAACACACTCAATTCAAATTTCTCACACCGACATTCACGGCACTACACAACCCTGGCCTCACTTACCTGAACAGTTTAATCTCCTTCCACTAACCACCCAGACACCTCCTCTATGCAGGACTCCTACTCGCACACATCCCACGTATACATAGAACCATGTCAGGAGGACAAGCATTTGCTTCCATCATTCCTAAAGCTTAGAACAACCTTACACTCCACATCGTGGCCTCCTCCTCTCTTTTTAAATTCCACAAGAAGCTGAACGCCTAGCTTTTTAATTATACCATAGGTAGGGGTAGACACACACCTGCGTCCAGCCAGGATACCCTCAAGGGTGATAGTGCACTTTACAAATACACATAACAAAACAAGCCCTCACCGTCATCAGGTTGCATGCAGTGTAATGGACGTGTAATGACACCCTTTATTTGTATTGTGTGTTGTATGTAGGTCACTGCTTATACACCCTAGCAATTATTTCATGAGACCTGTTGAAAATGGCTTCTATGAAACCCAAATGGGTCACTGGATAGTGGACAATATGTGCCCAGCATTAAAAGCAACAGAAGATTAACATGTTAAAAACACCAAATGAATTCACCTCGATAGACAGAATTAGACACTAATGGCTGTTTCCAAGATGCAACTTGAATCAATGGAAATGTTCTTCACAGTTGTTCATTAACAATTCACAAAGCCAATGTGTCAAGTAGAAACCATTTGCAGCAGATCAATATCCACCAGGGAGTAGCCCACAACACATGGCAACACATCACTGTGAACTGCTGTCCCAGAGCACTTCCACATGTTGCTGCATTTTGTGATATTTTCACTTTGTGCGTGTTGCTACAAATGTAGAGTACACCTCTTCTCAACCCTTAAGACACTCCCCTCAGTCCCCATAGTTGGGAATGTTGGCAGCAGGCCATGATACCAATGCCCCGGTTAGGAGACGTAGTATTAAAGTATAATTTTTTTCTTCAGCATCCTGGTTTTTAAACCACTCCAGTAGAGCTGCAAGGAGTCAATTTCAGATGAGGAAGAACATGAAGTGCCTGCACCTATTATCTGACATGAGTGGCAAATGGACATACTATTTGCTAGTCACGGAGTTATCAGCGGATAACTAGCTGTAATCAGAAAATTACTTTATACTTTTTTTTAGTAAATGGATGCTCAATCACAAACCATAACTGTGATACAATTATAGTACTGTAACGGGCTGATGATTATAATAATCTTGTCATTTTCTTGAAATAATTTTTGCTGCTGGAGCTGAGCACTTTTATATGTACATGACTGATAAGAAAATGATGAAGGTGAAAAATAAATTGATCCTTGCTGTATCCCATCATCATTAGGACACAGTAGAAAATTGCCACTGCCTTGAAATTATAAATCAAATATTTTTCAGGCTGAGGATGTGGCTGTATCAGACATGCTGAGGTGGATCACAACACCTGGAAGGGACAATACATAATATGGTAATACGCCTGGGAACACATAAGGCCAGACTAACCAGAAGCCTTAATCCCACTGATCACCATGGGTATCAATTACAACTAGCCACTCCTGGATGGCCTTTTGACGCCCTCCGCGCTGTTCATGCAACCCCTATTCTCAATGGTCTACAAGGCAGTCTCAGAAACACATCTTAGCAAGCCAATAAGTCTGGAGTTCATGCAGGGAAGCATGCAAACACAGACATGCAAAAATGCTGTTGTGGTGGTAAGGGTAGTGGCGGTGGAGATAATGATAGTGGTGGTAAAGGTGGTGGTGGTAGAGTCCTGAGCAAAACATGTAAAAAAGCCTACTGTAGTAAAAAACAAAAAATAATAATCATTGGCAAAGCCAATGGGTCTTGGCTCTAACAGGCAAAATTGTTTGCTTTTCCAATGCTTTTTGTTAACTGCATGCAAACACATGCATCAAGATACATGTACAAGCATGGATGACAATCTTGACTAATTTTTCTATCAAAAGAAATCCATTCCAAGATGGCTGCCAATGCAAATGCTTGTGCACATCATGGTGATACGTGTATGCGCATGTGTCGCCATGTATTTAGGCTATTTTAAATTTTTTTACTCTAACATGACGGATGACCTTAAAGTGAAAAAAAAGTGTGTGCAAAGCACAGCACTTTGCAGCTGCAGGGCCCTTATAAAATTAGTTAAATACGATAAAATAATTAACATGGGGAGGGAGCACAAGAGATAGGAGAGGGGAGTGAAATGGAGTGTGTGGGGGAGGCACGGAAAAGGTGAGGAAAGAGAAAGTAAACTCATGCACTCCCATGGAGAGCTGAATGCAAAAAAAGAAACAAGATTCCACTCAAGTATGAAGTGGAAGGATACAGCTCATCCAATCAGAACACTGTAAAACTTAAATTCTCATTGGACAGACAAATAAGACAAACACAAGAATAGAGAGGAAAGCCATTGAATCAGGAGCAAGGAAGTGAGATGGACAACAAAGCCTTATGATCATCATCTAGGGGTGGATCCAAACCTATTGTAAGCATATGTTATGATGCTGTCTGTAGCTATGGCCTAAAAACGTCAACTTTCAGTATAGAATGCATGTAAAAGATAAAGAATTCCCTGTAGGGTGATTAGGTTTATTTTTCAGATGTAACACAGACCCTCAAGCATTGCAGGGCAATGATGCACAAAACAGTCTTTAGCGTGAGGTAAGAGGGTAGCCACAGTCCTTTCCACATCTATTTTACAGAATTGGTAAACGCATCTTGTAGACAGTGGCCCTGCTAAGCCGGACCTAAAATGTCTGTATGACCCATGTTTACTTTCTTAAGACTCCATTCCTTGTCTTTCCTCTCGGCCCTCAGCAGGTAAAAGGCCGCTGATGACGTATTGGTGGAATTAGGGATCAGCTCTGTGTTGTCACTAGAGGGTAAAAGGAGTGCATGTAACCACTTCTGTTATCACTGGCATTTTTGTGAATTGATGTTGATGGCAATTTCATGACTCAATTACAAATAGTACAACATTGATGTATTGTGTCATCTGTATGAATAGTTGGATTTACGAAATGAGAATTCCTTGTAAACGGGTTGGCCATGGAGAAGAACAATGGATCTGAAGTGCTCAAAGACTGAAGCAAACAAAGAAATAGCTCAAAAAGTGGAAACTGTAGACCTTCTTTCATGAATCTCAGTCTGTGAGCTGGCGGGAGAGGAGAGTCCCGAAAAATTTAAGTGAGTGATGGAAGGGACAGCAAACAAGACTGGGTGATAGAAAGAGAGCATTGGGGTACACAGAAATAATATTAAGTGGCAAATTAAAATTGAATTACAGGTGTCATACTGCATAAATAAGCTAACAGCATTGTTGTTATCATTTCCTCAAACTAGATCTGGACAAAACATTCTCTTTCTCTCATCTCCACACTTTGGCAAGACACTCTGTCCAAACAATTTTGGAAGCAAATAACTCTTCATTTCAATTTTCTCTAATCAAACGAATTTTCATATCCGCAGCTGCCTCCATCTTCTACTTACTCCTTTTCCAGAAGCTCAAAAAATGTCCTTCCTGATAAAATGGCCTGCACTGTGAGAACTGATCGGCCATTCGCTTGTCATATTCTTACAGCCCAGCCTGAAGTGGCAGCTGCATCTTACCAAAAGTCTTTTGAGGCCCTTTCATGCCCAACAGAAATGGCTGACTTTCAAAATATGTGCTCCACAGTTAGAGTGAATTGACAAGATAGCTTGAGTACAAAAGCTCTGCTCGGAATTTCTAATTCTCCACATTCAGTAGAGAAAAATTTATTTAAAAAAAGAAAAAAAAGAAATTTCAATAAGTGGTACAAAGCAGAACTGCTAATGTGACAATAGCAGGCCGTAATGTTTGTGGCTAATGGTGCTGTTCCAACTTGAAGGAGAAATTACCCGCAGAAGACCTCAAAAGTCAAAAGAGGCTCAGAAAACCAATCAGATCAACGAGTCAATCAAATAATCAAATGTTCTGAACCCAGAGACCTAAACCTCTTTTTACTCCCAACTCCAAACAATGAGGATCTGTTGACACCCTAAATAAATAACCACACACATCTGCAAGAGAGTAGTAATTTACTCTAGATGATCCGCATTTTCCCAATATGTTAGTCTCCCCACTAGAAAGGTTTGTTTGTGCTTTCTGTACCATAGGGCCGAGGGAGATGGTCAACACAGCACACAATAAGAAACTACAAACCTCATCATTTAATATGACCTGATTTTTAAAGGTCATTCACTGATAAAAGGACGCAGGAGAGCTGCATGGTCAGTTGGACATTGGTGACGTACCTTCTTAGTGGAGCCCATTATCTCTACCCCCTCCACTACATTGCCTGATCACTACGATTGCCCTCAGTCATTACATAGCCTCAACTCTATTGCCTGGATTGGTAGTGTCAATCTGCAATCATGGCCAAAGTAAAGTTGAAAGATGTGGTCACTGACTGTGAGGGTGGCTGAGGCTGTGACATGAATTTGTCACCTGCTGCAGATACATACAGTAATATAAATGTCATTCCAGCCAGGAGAAGCCTGCTTAGTTTCCACCATGAGCTGAGAGTAATGCTGCAAAAGGTTTGAGATGACTCCCTTCTATTGATACATTACTTTTAAAGTGGCGGGCCTCCCCTTTACAGCATCAGTGCCAAGGTGAGGTTTGTTTATTTGAGTCTTTATTTGCATCTCCCTCCAGACACTGATGGGACGAGTTAATGATCTATTCTAAGACTTTCTCATGGGTCTTTGCAAACTTAAGCCAAGGAAGCTCTGAATACCCCGTGATGTGCCTTTCGTTTGCCATATTGGTCATTGGTTCTGATGCTATTTTAGGTCCTGGTCACCCACCAAGGTGAAAGCACAAGAGTTCTACCTGCTTCTGAGTGCACTTCAGGCTGCATACAACAAAAGCAATGTCTGTTGTATGTGCTCACCTTGGGAATATGCTTCAGCTCTCCAAAGTGGCCATTGGTTACCCTAGCACTTTAGAAAAACTACAATGAAAAAAGTTAGTATGTAACCGTATTGTTGAATGCTGATACAGTATTACATCTCAGTGGGCAAAACAGCTCCTTCAGGGATCTGTGGAACAACTGCATGTTACAGTTTCACATCCCAATGGCTTTCTGGGCATTGGACTTTCTGGTTCAAATCGTGTCTTTCTGTTGATAAAATGATTAATTGCCAGAAACATAGAGCCACCATCATCTATAATAATGTATATTTGAAGTAAAATAGCATGCAGCTGAGTTTCATGGTTGGAAATAGTGCATGAATAAAAACTGTTAGAAAAAAGCCCTAAAAAGTGCCAATAACCAACTTCCTGCATGCTCACGACCAACCATCATCCTTTTGCCGCACCTCCATTAAATGTCCTTGCACAGCAATCACTGTGGAAACTGAAGGTGCGCAAAGGTCATATCACATCCATGTGTATTTTGTTGGGTGATGCAATCTCCTCCACTCTAGATAATATGCTTTGGGGATCAGTGCTACCACGATCATGATCAGCATGGCATAAACTAATGGACATCTGCAGTTGGTTCAGGGTCAAATGGAAGATTTATTGTGGAAAGTTGGATATGCGCAGGAAAACAAACCATGTGCAAACAATACAGAGGATGAAGGTTCTGGGAGAGGTTAAATGGGCACAACGGGTGAAAGTATGCCTCTTGCATGGGCATAGTAAGTGGGCTAAATCACAGGCTGGGGAAGTTGAGTGCACATCAAAGAATATACAATGTGAAAATATCATATTGAACAATGTAAAACAGTTGAAAAAGATATATATCAAAGCATAAGAAATGCTCATCGGAAAAAATAATGTACCTAGGCTGCTTCCTTAGTCTTACTAATAATGCTTGCTGGGAACTTTTAGAGAAGTATTTTGAAAGAAAAATAGAGAACATACTAGTAATGAAATTGATTTGTATGGAAATAATCATCTTTACACATTCTATCCTACCCTACCATGTTATGAAGTTTGGAGATGGTTACTCAGTTAGGTTTTGATTTTTTATGAGTTTATCTTCTATATGCACTCTAGTTTCCTCCAGATTTCTTTTTTTAATTCTATGCCCAGATATTTTAAATGATTAGCATGCAATTTTACAATCAGAGTCGCCTAGGATTGTTGGGTCACATAGGTTATTGGAAAGGAAGATTCGTGTCCTGACATGGTTGAGTGAGTACCCTGAAACCTTGGCATAGATGTTGGCTGTTCTAAAAAAAATCAAGAATTACTAGAACTGCTTCTGCTCTACATATCAAGACATCGTCAAGATAAGCAGCTATTTTTTGTGTGTTTTTAAAAGTGATACCTTACATTTTGTAATTTAATTTTAGATCTATTAATAAAGGTTCAGTGGCAAGTACATTTAAAAAGCAGATGTAGGGCCAATTTAGTCAAGATACCTTTACCTAGGTTCAGCGAATCAGACAAGTTGGAATTAAATAAATAAACACATCACTTAGAGATAGCTAGAGTTATCCTACCCTTAAAGATGTCTCCTTCTCATTATTTGATAAGAACTTACAACAAATATTACACCCTCTACTGAAAAACCTTAATGGTCAGTTCAGTGCCTTGGGAGAGAATAAAGGAACAGTCTCCAAAGCCGCCATAGTTGTCTATTCTCACTCTAGCATTTTAATCTTTATCTCTAAAGAATTAAATTTCAAGTATGTGTCTTTATTCTTTTTGAACATGGTACCAATCAATACTCCAACAACCATAGCCTACATAGCATCCTATACAGTCTCAGGCAATATTTGGTTACTCGAATACTCTGACATTAAATTTAGAAAAGCAGTACTGATCAGTAAAGCTGTGACCACTAGTAAGTTGCACAACTGTTTCAAAATGAAAGTCACACATTGCACACATTGAATGTACAAAGTAATGTTCAAAAAACAAACTCTCAGAAACGTTCATATGAACATCACTTGATGTTGAACATGTTTGGGGAATGTGGAGTGTGCCCCATCAGTCACGATTAGAATAGCATTCACTGAATGAGGTCTTTGCTTGGTGGGACACACAGGGGAAGAAGTGGTCATTAACAGACATGCATCAGTGAAGTACTGTTGGAACAAGCAAATATCCCGCTTGAGAGTAGTTGTCTAGCATAATACCACAGTACTGGTGGTGCCGGATTTGTTGGTCCAGAAAAATTAGCAGATAAGAAGTCCACTAATTATGCACAGCATGAGGCTGTTGAATCTCATCAGAGTTGCCAAGCGATAAACCTTCTCAATACTGACAGAACGCCCCCCCCCAGAGAAGCGTCGTATTTCATGGTAGTTTTGTGCTCAATGCAAATAATTTGTGCTGGAAGCGTGTAATCCATGTGTATCCCGCTGTTGGAGAATATCCTGACAAATATTTCACTATTAAGACATCTAAACAGAGGTTAAAAATCTGCTGCTGTGTAAGGAATGTGTAAAGAATAGCATAAGACCTAGCAGATAAACCTCAACTTCAAAACATACTGACACTGGGTACCCAATGCAATGCCACAATACCTACACAAGAACAAATGTGCATGTGACTGTCTCAAAACTTCGAAAATAACACTTCCAAAAGAACGCTTCCCAATTATCAATTAAAAAAATAAGTACTTATAAAGTGTTTGTTCCCAAAATATACTGATGTAAGGACAGTGTGAATGGGGTGAAGAGGTTAAGGGTACAGGGCATATGATACAGTGGTTTATGGTATTTGTTCAGTGATTGGAGTTGAGTATATAGGGTTAAAGGTATAGGGTTAATGGGGTATAAGAATAAGGCTTGGGCATGGGTAAGTGATAGGGATATAGCAATTCAGGGTATAGTTTTAGGGGTGTATGGTAAAAGTTATAGGGTTTAGGGTATATGGTTACAGGTATAGGAGTTAAGGGTATGGTGTTCAGGGTCAAGGGTTAGGGCCCTGGACTGTAAGTGATATGGTAAGGGATTAAGGATTACAAATTTTGGGTTAACTGTATAAGGGTTAGAGGTTATGGTTTGGGAGTTAGTGGATGGAGTTAAGGGGATTGGGTATAGGTTTAAGGGTAGAGGATTAAGAGTTTGGGATACAGGATTGAGTGTATGTGCTATAGTGTTAAAGGTATAGAGTTAGGGGGATATTGTTCAGGGTTTTTGAGTTTGGTCATATGGTTATGTTTAAATGGTACAGGGGTAAGGATATAAGGGTATAGTGTTAAGAGTTTGGGGTAAAGTGTTAACCACTGTGACTATGAGCCTGATTTAGATATTGGGAACGAGTCACTCTGTCACAAAGGTGACGGGTATCTTATCCACTGAAATCTAAACGCCATAGGATATAAAGGGATTTAGATTTCAGCGGGCGGGATATCCGTCACTGTTGTGACGTAGTAACTCATCTACTAATACCTAAATCAGACCCTATATCACCATTTTTAAAACTTTTTATTATTTTCCCATTTTAAACCACTATAACAACAACCGACTCACATTTGTCAGCAACAGGCCAGGAATAGACATCATTTCACATTGGTTTACCTTTACCATTTTTGGTCAACAGCACTGAGTTGGCTGGGTCTTGTAGGTCAGTACACATAATGAGAAATCGTGAAGTTCAAGTCTTGTAGCGCGCAGTGCTGTAATTTCTAATAACTGACTGACAGTGATCCTTGTGACATGTGTGTCCCGGACAGCCATGTCAACTAATGACTTTCAACTCAAGGTATAATATTCGATGTGTAAACAAAATGAGTCTGACAAAATTGTCTACCTCTTGCAGTAAATATGTGGCAAGGAAAATAAGGCCAGGAACCGGGTGACCTGACAATGTGTCCCTTCTGCAGTCCTGCAGATATGTCTGGCATTTAACAGGAGGTGTTCTGGTAAATACTGCACACTGTCTCGTTAAATTTTAGATAGCGCTCCTGGTTTCTTAGTAAAGCTTCTTGTTACTGGAGAATTTAAAAAAAATTATATTCATTGAGCGCACGTACACCGAGGCATCTTGGCGCTAGGAGCATTCAACAAAAACATTGTATAAAACGATAAAAAGACAGAATATCAGGAACGAGGTCTGAACCCAAACAAGTGCAAGGACAGGAGTTCTAAGTTTCCGAGTGACTGCATAAAAACTATTTTTCTGCGTGTTTAAAAAAAACAGTGAGCTATGGCGCTGAGGCTCAGAGGCAGATCATTCTATACCAGTGGTCTCAAACTATTTAATGCCGCGCCCGCCCTGTGGAAAAAAATATAGGGGGGGGCTCTACATTTTTCACAATCATTTCATTAAACTGGCAATGCTTAACTAGGTCTAGACTTATTTAAGCATTGCAGTTGGGTTCTGTAACCGATTTAAAATTGCAATCAAATACATGATTGCCAAACATCTTTTTCTGGTCAGGTAGGCTTTAGTAATGTGTAAAAGTATCCACAGTAAGGGCGTGGCTTCGGGCGTCAAGATGGCGGTCGCACTCTGAGAGTGCTCTGGTCCCCTCCGTCATCCGCCCCAAGAAGCGACTGCCACAACACCCTAAAAATCACCCTGGGTGCTCCCACGGGCTCCGGAATTCTCAGTAACCCTCTGGGGCCGGTGGCGATGCGCTCCGAGCCGCGAGAGCTGAACGCGACCGGAGCGACAGAGGCAAAGGGAAAACCAAGATGGCGGGTCGGCTCGCGGCGCTCTGCCGGGCCTGAGACTGAGGACTGGCTTACCGGCGCGATCGCCGTGGGCGGAGCCGATGCGTGTGGCTCGGTGGGTGCTGGGGCCGGGACTGAGCCCCCCACGCGGAGGAGCTGTGCGGACGAGACGAGCACCGTGAATCGGGAAGCCACAAGTGCAGCGAGGATTGCCTGGGCCGGGCTCTGGCGTCCGAACCCCCCGGGCTCAAAAACAGCACCACCGGCGAGAGGGAGCCTCCCAGCGATCCGGCACCCCGCGCCCCGTGGGTCAGGTGGGCGCGGGCCTGGGGGAGAAACGCACTGCTCCAGTGGGGATTCCCTCACTGGGGCTGCGGTGCCCTACCGAGCCCGGAACTGAGGACTGGCTTGCCGGCGCGACCGCCGCGGACGGAGCCGCTACGTGTGGCTCGGTGGAGGCCGGGACTGAGCCCCCCACGCGGAGGAGCGGTGTGGACGAGACGAGCACCATGAATCCGAGCCCCCCAGGCTTGACAACAACACCACCAGCGAGCGGGAGCCTCCCGGCCACCCGCGCCCCATGAGTCAGGTAGGCGCGGGCTCCGGTGGGGATTCCCTCGCTTGAATTGGGGCGGAGGCGAGCAGTCGCTTGGGGTGAAACGGGCGGAGGGACCCGGCGCTGAGGGAGCTCCCCACCCGCCCCCCCGGAAGAGAGGCCATTGAGCAAACAAATCATTGACTGGCCCAGGTGGAGTAGTGGGGAAGGTGATGATTCCAGTCCCCCCTCTGTCAAAGAGACCACACACAAATCTTTAATAAGCAAGGCCCCATGAACGTCGATGCTAAATTCTGGGGAAGGACTCCTCTGAATACTTGAACTTATCGTTAATATATCAGCCAACCTGGCCAAATGCGATAGGCCGATGAGGGACAGGAACAACCATAAGGAGAATTAAGAGAAACTTCATGTTCTGGGATAGGGGGCTAGCGACTGCAGGAAGCCGGAAAGAAACTGAGATGAAGACCACACGTATGACCTAAAAGATATCACACCAGCAAACTCCCTCCGAGGCTCCCCACAGTGACTGCGCTAAGGGTACAGAACCTAGACGAGGTAGCGGTAAAAGCCGGAGAGGCTACCTCCAACCCCCTGAGACAAAATGGGGAAAGACAGAACAAACAAACAACCCCCTCCCTCCCAGCAGCAAAAGATCGACCAATTTACAACACCAGCAGGCCCTAGGGGAGAAAGGGAGACAACCACTGGAGGCCCAGCACTAAATGGAGTAAGTGCTATTCTCCAAGCCATTCAATCATCGCAGTCAGCCGTGGAGATCAAAATTGGGGAAGTGCGTGAGGATGTGGGCCTCATCAGGCAAGATCTCAGAAATGCGGTGAGTAGAATCACTGAAGTAGAGGGCCGAGTTTCCCAAACCGAAGACGAATTAGCTGATCTTCGAACCAAAGTGGCCCAGCTACAAACCCGAACATCCGAGCTACACCGTCGTGCGGAGGATGCAGAAAATCGATCGCGACGTAACAACCTACGCCTTGTCGGATTTCCTGAGGGAGTAGAAGGAGATAAAGCCTCGGACTTCTTGGAGCAGTGGATTAGGACCTGGATGCCAGACCAAACCCTTTCGCCCTGGTTTGCGGTGGAACGCGCCCATAGAGCCCTGGCCCCGCGTCCCCCAATGGGCGGCCCTAGGCGCCCGATGATTGCACGCATCCTCAACTTCAGAGACCGGGACAACATCCTTAAAGAAGCAAGACGTTCCGAGGATCTTCAATGGGAAAATCACAGAATTTTAATATTCCCAGACTACACCCGGTAGGTCCAGATCCGTCGGCGCTCATACGAACAGGTCAAACAAAAACTGAGAGCTATGCAACTTCCATACATGCTCTTATTCCCTGCGAAACTCAAAGTCATCATGGCGGGCAAAACGTTCTTCTTCGAATCCCCGGAGGAGGCATGGGACTGGCTCACTGAAGAGGGCCTAGGGGCCCACAAGAGACTTACAGCACAAGAGGGAGTATCCTCCCACGACGATCCTCTTCCTACTGGGGGGCCCCGGAGGAGCCGTAAACGTACTAGATCCCGGAAGGGAAGGAAAAAAGACCTGGACGCCCCCATGGAGGAGGGAGCGGCAAGGGGGTCCGACCCCCGAGGGGAAGGAACGCCCGGTGAGCCCCTGGAGTCGCGGGGCCAGATGCGGGCTGGGGACGACGACCGCTTGAGCCTATCTCCGGTGCTCGGCTGACATGCCGCGTGAAGCTCCGATGGAAGTGCCGGGGAGAACCAGGGGGGTCGGGTCGCCCGTGGGGCCCCCTTTTGGGGGGCTCCGCCGGTGATCCGGCCCCTCTCCTCTCTGAGGTTTGCCAAATATGGCCTGACTTCTTATGAACAATTGTAAGAGATCCGACTAAATGGAGGGGTCCACCACTCCACTCCTATGACAGCCTCACTGGCTGTTTGGTTCAAGTTGGGGACTAGGGCGACAGATGCTTCCGGGGAGGGAGTATGGGGTGGGGTTGGTTGGGGGGTAAAAAGTTTGAGTTGGAGATAGATAGCCACAGTTTGTTGGCTGGTTTTCACAACTTTAGTAGTACACTGTTACGGTTAGAATGGTCATCCCTGTGTCCACTGGCATACACCCGACAACGTAAGACTCCCACACAGTCCTCGCAGGGTCCTCCTTGACACAAATCATCTCCTGGAATGTGAACGGTCTTTTGGATAAGATCAAGAGATCCGCAGTAATCAATACTCTCCGTAGGTACTCCCCCTCAGTGGTCCTACTGCAAGAAACTCACCTTCTGGGAACCAAGTGCCCTATGCTTGCACGAGGAGGATTCGATCGAGTTTACCACGCAGGCTTCTCCAGAGGCTCCAGAGGGGTGGCTATCCTGCTCCACCGCTCGCTGCCTATGGTGATCACATATACGTTGTCTGACCCGCAGGGCAGATTTGTAGTTGTTTCGGGGCTGCTTCGTGGCTCACCCTTAAATCTTGTATGCGTATATGCCCCCCCAGCAGGGCTTGACGCCTTCTTACTCTCACTCCGCCAGGTAATAGCGAGACTCCCCCAGGGAACCGCGTTGATAGGAGGAGACTTTAACGCGGTCCTAAACCCCAGACTAGATGTATCCGGAGACATTACTGTGGGCAGGTCTTCCCGAGCTACGCACCTTAATGACTGGGCTGAAAGCCTTGGTTTGTGTGAAGTATGGAGAACTTGGCACCCCAGAGAGCGTCAATATACACACATGTCGGCCGCTCACCGGGCACATTCTAGAATTGATCTGGTATTTATGCCGGCCCTTGACATCACCGGCGTCACGGGTGCAGAGATACTGCCCGAGGGTTGTCGGACCACGCACCGGTACGTATCCGGCTGGGCGGAGTAGATCCCACTAGGCGCCCAGTGTGGCGTCTGAACGCATGGTTCTTGCAAGACACTGATTATACCCTTGAAATTAGGAAACACCTCACACAATATTTTGAACTAAACGTAGGAATGGTGCAGTCCCCGGGCACGTTATGGGCCGCCTGTAAAGCTACCCTGAGAGGGCAAGCTAAATGCCTCATACGGGAGCGTGAGCGTGCTCGCGACTCACGAGTGACCGAGTTGGAAACTGAAGCACTAAAGCTGGAGCACCAACAAACAACCTCATCTGAGGCCTCTACAATGAGACAATTGATTAGAGTTCGAGACGAAATCAAGCACTTAGTACTAGAGTCACCAAAGCACATGTGGAGGGCATCATCCGCACGAATATACGGGTGGGGAGACAAAAATGGGAAGCTCCTCCATTGGCTGGCCACTCACACCCTAGTTAACAGAACAATTCCCGAAATCAGGGATGATTCAGGTACCCTCTCTAAGACACCTTTTGAGATTGCCCAGAGCTTCGCTTCCTACTATGCACGCCTCTACACAGAACACTCTCGGCCCACTATGGAAAAAGAATCCCCCCTTCTGAATGACATAACTCTTGCCAGGGTTTCCCAGGAGACCAAGGCAAGGATGGACGAGGCAATCAGCATTACAGAAATAACCAATGCGATCGCCAACCTTGCCACAGGCAAGACTCCGGGGCCAGATGGATTTCCAGCAGAAATATACAAGAAATGTAGCGACATTCTTGCTCCATATCTACTTAAGATGTATGAGGAAGCTGAGCAGAGGGGTCATTTCCCTCCCGGGATTGACCTAGCTACAATTGCAGTGATCCCTAAAACCCAACCTCCATCACAAAACTGCTCGGCATACCGGCCCATCTCACTTCTTAATATTGAGATTAAAGTACTGGCCTCAATCATAGTCTCTAGTCTAAAAGACACAATGCCCACCCTGATACACCCTGATCAATGTGGCTTCATGCCTGCCCGCAGCACTAGGCACTGCATTAGACGGTTACATCTGGCACTGGCACACCGTGGGACCCTGACACACACCCCACTGGCATTGCTTTTACTTGACTTCGAAAAAGCATTTGATACAGTGGATTGGTCCTACCTTAAACAAGTGTTAATAAAAAACGGATTTGGACCCAGATTCCGGGGCCTGGTGGGACTACTCTACTCTAATCCAACGGCCCAGGTCCAGGTAAACGGAGTAGTCTCAGACACATTCCCTATTAGCCGAGGCACTAGACAGGGCTGTCCGTTATCCCCCCTGCTCTTTGCGCTAACGATAGAACCCCTGGCAAAACTGCTACGAGAAGACCCCCTGATAGAGGGCTGGCCGTGGCCGATGTGCCCAGAGGACCGAGTGGCGCTATACGCGGACGATGTCCTGTTATACATCTCTAACCCGGCCAAGAGTGGCCCACGCATTCTGCAAATTCTAAATCTCTTTTCGGAGGCTTCAGGACTGACTCTGAACCCTAATAAATCCCTGCTGGTTCCCCTCTATCAGTCACGCGAATGTGTGGACTGGCAGCAAAGCATACCGGTGCGGAGAAATAGCTTCAAATACCTAGGGGTACATGTTTCAATGCTCCCTGAATTAACATGGGAGCTCAATATTACTCCACTAACCAAAAAAATCAAAAACGATCTCCAACGTTGGAGGGACCTCCCTCTCAACCTACTTGGTAGAATCGCTCTATATAAAATGATGGTCCTTCCCAGGCTCCTTTATCTCCTCCAGAACTTCCCACATCCTATCCCCATGAAATGGTTTAAAGATATGGACTCACTAGCTCGTCAGTTCCTTTGGAGCGGTGCCCGGCCCCGTCTGGCGCTTAAAACTTGCCAGAGGGATGTCTATGAAGGGGGTCTGGGAATGTCCAGCATTCACTACTACCACCTGGCAGCGCAGCTGTTAGTGATTAATGACTGGATGGGGGGGGGGTGGACAGATCCGGCATACCGGCTGGAACTCCAGACACTGAGTTATATTAGGATTTTTGATTCCCTGTACGACAGCCCTATTTCACGAGGGGTCCCAGAGGTAACCGGTGTGGTACTACAGGGATGGCGGACGGCCCAGAAGGTGTTGGGATGGTGGGGGCGACTTACCCAACAGACTCCACTGTGGCATGGGACATACTTAAAAGAGGTAGCCGACCTGGAGGGATTCCAGAAATGGGATAATATAGGTATCTCCACACTGGGAGATGTATGGGAGAGCTCACACATGCGCTCCTTTGAGAGCCTTCAGGCAACCTATTCGCTAAACAAGACACAATTCTATAAATATCTCCAGGTCCGCCATGCCCTACTGACGCAGATACAGACAGGGGATAGCATTCCCGAAAGTAGCCCTATGGAGAGAAGGGTATTGATGGGGAACTTGGGTAAGGGAGGCATCTCCCAGATATATCGTACATTGATTACTGCCACTGCATGCTCCTTAGAGGGGCTGCGTCGGAAATGGGAGGGATGGGTGGGACCTCTGGAGGAGACGGACTGTAATGAAGCACTGGCAGCTCCTCATACCTTAATGATGACGACTCGTCTCCGACTAATACAGACTTATTATCTCCATGCAGCCTACCTTACACCCGCCAAACTATATAAGGCGGACCTCCGATTCACAGATGATTGCCCCCGATGTATGAGTCCAGATGCCGACTTTTTCCATATGGTGTGGGTGTGACCAGTGATTAAAACATATTGGGGGACTATATCGCGAGAGATTTCAGCGGTCTTACAGGTTGATACGGAGTTGACACCATTGACATTCCTACTAGGTATCATGGAGGACTCTGGGCTGAGAAGACCAGAACGAACCTTCCTGGGGGTGGCATGCCTAGTAGCCAAAAGAGACATCATGGCGGACTGGAAGGCCAAGAAGGCACCAGCTCTGGCGAAGTGGAAACGGGGGGTGGACTGGTGTGCCCAGTGCAAAAAGCTAGTATACGAGGCTAGGGGTTCCCCCTGAAAATATAACAAGATATGGGGGAAGTGGGAAGCCACAATAGATTACCATGCCCCACAAACTGAATGACACACCAAGAGGGTGAGCCGGAACACACGAACACACACCACCTTCCTCCTCTCCTATGCGGGACGAGTTACTTACGAAATACAACAACGTAGAGATACACAATCTAAGCGTACAGGGGTTGTCTGGGACATTGGGATTGACCACTGTTTAGTGCCCGTTGGCACCAATTCATCAATATGTATAAATGTTTTATTTGTTATTTGTTTTTTAAATTTTGCAAAATCAATAACATTTCTTTATTAAAAAAAGTATCCACAGTGTGATTATTGGAAATCAGGGGGTTTGAAGAATATTTGAAATCCCTTCCATTTTGACACCTTCTCCCAGCCAGAATATAAATGTCAAAAAAGGTCATTGATGGCCCGTCACAGCGCTGTGTACTGCTGCTCACTAAAACAAAACGCTGCTATCAGTATTATGCTTCCTTTGGCCAGAGCCTGGTGCCCCTCCTGATCACTTGAGGCCCCGCTAGGGGGGCCGCCCTGCAGTTTGAAGACCTCTGTTCTAGACCCTGGTTGCTAAGACCCCAAAGGATCCCCCACTTCTCTTTGTCCTTCTAACCTATGGTATACCCATATGGGCATCACAGCGACAAAGGCCATAGGCTTAGAAAAATCAAATGTGTTGTGTAGTATCCTTAACACAAGCACGGACTGGAGCTGTTGCACAGGTTAGGTACCGGATTCCACAATGGCAATTCCTGCTTGGAAAAAAATAATTTTTATAGATGTGCATGTGTGTATATGTCACAACCTGTGCCCTCTGAAGTTATTCTAAATGTTCTTTGTGCACAGTATCACTCTGTATCATGGCCACATGTTTGGCATTTTAACATTATCTATTTTCCAGACACAAGTAAAACCATCAAACAAGGGTGATGCACGTGAGGCAGTGATGCAGGACCTGCATCTTTCAGCTACTCCCCTTCATATCCGATGAAAAATGCTGCATGCAGATCAACTGGATCAGAGGCCATATTATGGAAATGCTCCGGGGGTGCAATGGGCATTTGCGCCCTCTTTGCACCACCCGGGGCATTTTGGTATTACAGAAGGGACCGCACACGCTTGAGTGTCTCCTTCTGTAATAGCTGGCACAGCTATACCTTTGCCTCCTCACCCATGCCATATTATAGATGCGGACGCAGAGGGAAAGAAGCTGTCAGGATGAGCACTGACAGGGTGCCCCCTGATGGCAGCCATCTGGAGGGGGCTCAAGGGGTCCCATGGCCCCCCCATACCTCCTCGAAGGCTGGTGCAGTCACTCACTGCACCTGGCTGCAAGGAGATCTCTAATCCCCTTAAAAGTGCAGGCGGGTTCTGCCTGCGCTGTGAAACATGGAGCGGCTTCAAAGCAGCATGAATGCGCTGTACCCAGGGCAGCGTGAGTTTGCGGGTGCCCTGGGGGCAGCACATTCATCCTAATACAGCACACTTTCCTTGTATGCGCCAGGCACACCTTATAAAAGGTGCACCCGGCGCAAACAAAGAAAATGCTCTGTATCTGTGAAACGGCCCCAGGTGGCTATATTTCAGTTCTTCGCAAGTGTTTAGCACGGAGTGTAAGCACGCATTCCAGAACCGCAGCCACCACACAGAATCGATGCGCAGGCTGCGTGTGGTGCTGCCCTTTGCGTGCCAGTGTCTGTGCACAGTTTCGTGGACCCACACATGGCTTGATGGTCTAGCGGTGCATCAGTGTACTTCAACTGATGGGCACCGGCCAATCCAAGACGATATGGCTTGTTGTGTAGGTTTTGACCAAATGCACACCACCTGCATCATCACCTCTGCCCAGATATGTGACACACAGGAGCAGCATTGTTTCAGGGTTTGCAGGGGAAGTAGGGACATACTCATCAAGACCATGGACTCAGCACCCCCGTGATGTACACACCATCTACTTAACTGTTTACAGCAGGAGCCCCTGTTCTGACAGGAAACCAGGAAGCCTTTGGTCTTACCCAACAAGATCGCTGCCTGGAAAAAGTGCAGTCACTGGAAGTATGAAGAAAGAAGAAGAGGGACCGGGAGATTACTTGGTCCAGTGTACATTCTCCCAATACTAGTACAAAAACAAAAAGTACACTGTTCCATCCAACGAGAAGAAGAGAAAGAGAGAAAACTAGGGAGACCTACCAATGCTCCTCCTTTCACTGCCGGCCTGGCGAGGAGCATTACCCGATGATGATGCCAGTCATCCACTGTGATGCTTGAGGGCACTCGCTTCTGAAGATTCAGGTCTCCCTAGTTTTCTCTCTTTCTCTTCTTCTCGTTGGATGGAACAGTGTACTTTTTGTTTTTGTCACTGGAAGTATGCAACCTCTATAAGTCAGCACAATGACCAGCTATAATTTTACAGCTGGTGGAATATATGTGTAGCATACAAGTAACGTTCCTAGCATGTATTTACAAGCGCAAACTTCCAAAAGAGGCGACAAAGCCACCAAGGTCACCTCATTCAGTATTGCAATAGAAATATCAAAAGACAAATCTTTTTTTTTTACATTTCAGGCTGCACTCGGAACCATTGTTATCTAAATTAACAAATAGTTCTATTTAAATTAAGAATTCGACAGATGCAATAGTTAGTCAAACTTTCACATTTATTAACTACAAATACAAGTTAACAACCAATCAGCCAACGTGTTTCATCTCATTCACATCAGGCCTTCTCCAGGGACAGTTAAATCAAGTAGCTAGTCTTTTGTGTATTGTTCTATTCTGTACTCTTTTAACCAAAGCTAACCAGATCTGATCTTCTTACCTGGTTCAATCAGTTCAAGTAACCGAGTACCAGTCTTACTCACAATAGCTTCCCATGAGTGCCTGGTATCTTCTTGGTAACTATGTATCATGGTTTAGTTCTAGTAAGCCTTCATAGTTGTTCTTCATGTGTTGTTTGCGTACTCTAAAAATCTGTTGCATCACCGTTCTCTGCTGAAAGTACCAGAACATTGCTATCTACCATCCATCGTCATCTATCATGCCATCCGTCATTAAATGTCCTCCACTATCCACAGGCAAAGGTGAGGCGAGTGATAAGATTAATGTGAGTGCAACTCAAGGATCACATGCGGAAGAGGACACTGTTTCCAGTCACCCATATGGAACTTGATAGACCACAGTTAAATATGATATGTGCCCCTGGGACATCACTCCTAGGATACACATCAGTGCGCATGTCTCCTCGGCATGACAGCCTGACATGACATGCTACTGGTTGTAGCTGACCTTTGAATTTGCAGTTAAACCTCACATTTCGCTCTTATTTCTTACATGTCTTTGTGCAGACCTTTACAGGGTGTCCTTTGTTCTGCACTTGCAAAGTCATCTGATTTGTGGCACATGCTGCCTTCCTGTTAAAAAGTAGGTTTCACTGGGTATAAAGTAAACTTGCACTGTTCCTCTGTTTACCCTGTAACGTCACATCACCAGTGTCCAATGAGCGTGCAGAATTTGCTCATCTAACATGGATCACTGTTTTCTATAACATGCAGGAATAAACATATTGTTAGTGCTTAATATACATCTATAATATACACAATATCTCTTATAAAAGAAGGGGCAAAATAGCAAGGATTTAAAATAGGGTTGGCGGAGGTGGATTGCGTGTCCATATATTGTAGGAAATAAAATACTTTCTCCTGAACTCTCTAAGTGTATTATACATCACATCAAAGTTATATAACTTTCTAAAGAAACTAGGAGCCAGATGTACAAAGTTTTTTTGTGGTCACAAAGCCTGCAATTCGCAAAATCAGAGTATACAATCACAAAATAGCTTTTTGTTATGTAGTAAACTCATTTTCTGATTTGGAAAAATGTTACAGAATCCCAAAATAGGCAATAACGAAACTCTATTTGGAAGGCGCCTTTTAAGGTGTCCCTCCCAAACAGATATTCTTTAAGGTATGTATTAATGTTTTGCAATCAAAATCCGGTTGCAAAACATTTACATTTTATCAACACCTCAAAGCAGATGTTAATCCATTCACAAATGGGAAATGATCCCAAAGGGACCTTTGCAGTGTTTAATTTGTAAAATAATGAGTGCAGGTGCCCAAAGCTCTATTCAGAAGCCTGCCGCCGGCGCTATTACATCAGTGTGCCGAATACCAAGGCTGTGTAGTCTTAAACATGCCGCCAGCTTCTTTAATACAACACCAGGCTCTGCCTGCTCCTTTATCTCACTCTTGCCAGTCTACCTTTGAGAGGATTTTTCTGTCTTTCTTTTCCTCCTCCTTTCCCTCTCTTGCACTCTGCAAACATCGATGAGAAAAATAAGTACCAGTCCCCAAAAATAAGCATATGTGGGCCCACGGGCAACCACTGGCTCTAAGGGCTGGGCATTTGTGATTGTCAAAAAAGTGCTTGTTAGGGAGTGGGTAGTGTGGCTGAGAGTGGGGGTACTGCCATCAATGTTAGATGACTGGTGTCATAGATGCAGTGAAAAACCCAGAGAACAGGTGTAGCAAATCAGCCATGCCCATCCAGCAGCAGTGTAAGAGTGTAGTATGTGTCTGATGATGCATTTTTGGAGCACACTGCTGCAAATATATCACGAAGGCCTGGTGTGGTAGCTGATTGCGATTTACAGAGAGCACATATTCCAATGACATGCCCATTACATTTGCACAGACGTATACTTTTGCTGTTAAAACTGTATAGCGGACAAATGATAATGTGTGGATATTAGATGTCTGCGAATAGTTGTCAATTGTGCATTACTAAGTACAGTGTCTTGATTCGTTGTTTCCTGTTAACATCTTTGCTTCCATCACACTTTAGAATTAAAAATGTGCGTCATTTGTGTCTTCCTTGCTGCTAATATATTCTGAAATGTATGTACCGTTCATTTACAGGTATTTAAACGTTGTTGTGTTAGAAAAAAAAGACACCCTGCAGCCTTTCCTTCCACTCTCCCTGTATCCTAGCAAGATTGTCACATAGTTCACTTTACAAAATAGTTTTACTCTCCAAGAACTAAGAGTAACCAGCAATACCCCTTCTAAAAGAATAACACTTTGTCAGAAGACATAGCCTGACATTTGACCCCTGTCTTTGAACTACTGCAAAAGTGACAAGATAAAAATAAATGTTAATGGCATCTTTATTGCTCATTTACTTTCTGAACTCCAGCATGGGTATTCTAGGGGTGCTACAGTACGCACAGCACCCTACTTCCAGGGCCTATGCTCACGCAAAACAAATTAACCCTTTTTTGAAATGCAACTCTGTTTCCTGAAAGGTAAACAGGGTGCATTTAAAAACAAAAGTTAAATTTATATAAAATGTGATCACGAACATGGTGATCTGCTGACCCCAGAAGGCTCCCACCCCTGTGATGGTATTCATTCGTACAGAGTCACGATTTACACCCTACCTAGTGAATACTAATGAGGTAGGTTGGACTGTGACCCACTACAGTTCAGAATTGACCAGACCTATTAGTACGTAGGCTGGTGTGCAAATTTCCTTTTCCATTTGTAAAAAGACAGTGCACAATTTGTGACCACGTTTTTGCAAATGGAAATGTTGTACATCAAGCCCTTAGGGCTCTAAGTAGTATCCTTTTTAATGTATTAGGCGGGATACTTTGTCCCATATCTAATGAATGGGCAACGGTAATACCTTTCTTAACTCCTGTTCTTTACTTTCTGATTACACACACGTTCTCGTCTTAGTTTATACGTCTAACACAGAAAAAGTCACCAGTCACTTGTAATAAATTATTACAAGCGAGTAGTGATCTCACTGCTTTCTCCTCTAAGCCTTGCTGCCATTGGCATCCCGCTCCTCCTAAGCTCCATGATCTCAGCTGGCAGGGAAAGGGGCCCTGCCATATATTTTAGTGGCAGCACCACCTCCTGCTACATCTCTCACTTTCTCTCCCACAGAAGGGGCACTGCACACAGGCTGGTCAAACAGAGGCAGTCCATGGGCAGGTCACACATGGTACTATAAATGTTTTCAAGGCTCACAAACGACTGCCACATCAGTGTCGCCGCACAACGCCAACAGAGACTGCTGCAGGCAAGCCTAGGGAGGAATGGACACAATTTGATTGGGGGCACAGCTTTTATCTTGTCCACGGTCAGCTGTGCCCTATCCTGGCCCACTTCTACTGTTCATTATTTAAGTTTATTATAAATGTTTCAGCTCCTAGCCATAACATACAAAGAAAATACAAAGACCAAACATCAAAAGGTGTGTCTTTTGGAAACATGACAATAAAAATCAGAGGTGATATCCAAATAACAATGATACGCCCATGTTAAAATCACAATAAGAACAATGAAACCACATTAAAATTCATTGTAGTGACCAATTCATAATACATAAAAGACGTCATAGATCAATTGCTCAAATAAAATCAGTTTACCAGGGTACAGGGTTCAGCCGCCTGTGTTTTTTCTCAATATAAGCCAAGTAGAGCACACATATGAGGCGACAGTCCAGACTATATCAATATCATCTGTTTTATGGTACAGTGATAAGGAGTCACAATAGGATTTTATTCCTAACTTCCTAATCATGGGGGATTCCGTTTTAGGCGGGCTTTTTGAATGCAAAAAATCAGGAAATTGTGTCCTTAACCACTGAAGTGCATGTGTAATCCTGAGACAGGAGGTGTGCAAACCAGTTGGAACGATAAGGTCTAGTTTATACTGTAGATTCCTAGCCTGAACTTTACATATTTCAGTTCCGGGTATGGGAAACCTAGATATAGGACTTGGCTATAGGAATAATGTTCAAATGGTTGGCAGTTAGAGGGTCCCTGTTGCTGTCAGGGACAGTACATTTCAAATGCCAGTAAGCCTCTTTAACAGCTGCAGTACCCCCAACCTTTGTTTCACTGGGGTCCCGGCAGCGATGATCCAGGGCTATGTCGTTAACGGCCGGATTTAGATTTCAATAGACGGGTTACTGCATCACAAGGGTGACGGAAATCCCATCCACCGAAATGTAAACCCCATTATTTCCTATGAGATTTCTATTTCAGCGGATGGGATATCCATCACCGTTGTGGCATAGTAACCTGTCTGCCAAAATCTAAACTAGGCCCTAAGTACTTTACTTACACCCCACCCAGCTATGACCTTTTGTGCGCTCTAAAGCCAATACTTCCATAGCAGATTGCAAATACACACTCACCAGGTGGATTCTATTTAGTCAGATCCAATATAAAACAGGCCTTAAGGTGCCTATATCTGATACAGGTCGTACACCCAGCTCTGCATATGGAGGAGTAGTGGAGTCCCAGAACCCAATTTTAACAAAGTACACAGGAAATTATTTTCCACTATTTGCAATTTCCTGGCTTTGTTAGATCCCCAAATTTCAGCACCATAGACAGCTACCGCAGCGGCTTTCTGCTTGGAGACCTTCAAGGCGGCAGTTTAGGGCTGGTTAACTTTTCTTTTGGCTTATCTAAAAACAGCATTGCAGCATGCTGCAAACTTCACTATAGATTTCCCTGAATGAGGCTGCCAACTGAGCGAGGAATGAAAACGAAAGCCAAGACAGTCGGACTGTTCAGACTTTTCTAGCAATTCGCCATGTATTTTACCAGATCTCATTACGTGGCGACCTATTTTCAACACCATGGCCTTGCTCTTTGTGGCATTTGTAGTTCTGCTCGAACAACACCAGCATTCAAGGGCCAAGCCTTGGAATCCAAAGACAAAACAGAACCCAATGTACTTTGAAGGAGCTAATGAAGAGGAAAGGACCACCTATTATTTGGAATGATGCACCCTTCAACTGTTCAAATACAAGTCACCTTGAGTTCTGTGATCTGATAAAGGTTCTCCCCCTGTGGCTCGCGCCACTGTATGGTTATAGAAGTCCTTGATTACTTGAGCACTAGCTTACAATTTACAACTGGGGGGTTCCTTGGGCCATATATAGCACTGAGATACACATGATGCATGCTGACATGATGATAACACATACAGAGAGGCATGCCCACTAAGATGCATTTAGTTCATACCAGTGCCTGATATGGAAAACTAAAAGTGCAGGTACCTTATATCAGAGTGCCTGCTTGTTTCTGATAAGTGCCAGTTAAAATTATTGAACCTCTGCTGAGAAGTGCCGGTACTCTCCAATTAAAAGCATTACACCTTGGCAAAGAAGCGCAGGTACTCTGAAATTAAAAGCATTACACCTTGGCAGAGAAGCGCAGGTACTCTGCAATTAAAAGCATTGCACTGCAGCACAGAAGTGCAGGTACTCTCCAAATAAAAGTATTGTAGCAGTACTAAGAAGTGATGGTACTCTCCAATTAAAAGCATTGTGCATTGGCTGAGAAGTGCAAGTATTCTATAATTAAAAGTAATGCAGCATTACTAAGAAGTGCGGGTACTCTCCAGTTAAAAGTATTGCAGCAGTACCAAGAAGTGCAAGTACTTCCCAGTTAAAAGTATTGCAACAGTACTGAAAAGTGCAGGTAATCTACAATTAAAAGCATTACAGCAGTACTGAGCAGTCCCGGAAGTCTACAGTTAAAATTATTGCAGCAGTACTAAGAAGTGCAGGTGCTCTCTGATTAAAAGTATAATAGCAGCACTGAGAAGTGCAGGTTCTCTCCAGTTAAAAGTATTGAAGCAGTACTAGGAACTGCAGGTACTCTCCAATTAAAAGTATTGCAGCTGTACTGAGAAGTGCAAGTACTCTCCAATTAAAAGCATAGCACCTCGGCTACGAAGTGCAGGTACTCTTCAATTAAAAGCATTGCACCTCGGCTGAGAAGTGCCAGTACTCTCCAATTACAACTATCGCACCGTGGCTGGGAAGTACAGCTCCTCTCCAATTAAAAGTATTGCATCTCATCTGAGAAGTACCAGTACTTTCCAATTTAAAGTTTTGCACCTCGGCTGAGAAGTGCAGGTACTCTCCAATTAAAAGCATTGCACCTATGCTGAGAAGAGCAGTACTCTCCAGTTAAAAGTATTGCGCCTGTGCTCAGAAGTGCAGTACTCTCCCTCACAAAATTAAAAGGTGCAGAAATCAATTCCCGACGGTATCGGTCCATTAAAAGCAGTAGTTTATGCTCTGATGTACTCCACGGTGCATGTTCTCTCAGCACACACAACATGCACCTCAACGTGTTACATGTGCAATTGAGAGTAAGCGTCAGGCCGCGCCAGTGACCGCCATCGGGAGCCTCCCTCTGCCTCGCGGGGTTTCCAGATCCGCGGATTCACCGAGCCGCGAGCACAGCAGATGGTTCAGGTGCTGCTGCCTTTAAAAGCCGCTCATCCCCCCCCCCCCCCCCCCAACTCTCCTGACCTAAATCAAAGGATGAAGCGTAAGCCGCTCTGCGCCTGATATAGGCCGACCAGAACTGGGTCTCCCCTCCCCCTCACCCTGGCCTTGGAAGAACCAGACAGGCATTTTTTCACATCCGGATTTTCAGGCGTGTGTGGTGAATACTTAGGCACGTGCGCCCAGCAGGGGACTTCTTTTTAATGAATTATCTGTGAGCCTGGAAAGTGCTATAGCTCCATGCAGCTGGGGCGGTTCGTTCCCTAAATCAGGCTTCTTCTGATGTGTTGTAGCCTGGATTTTAGTTTATTTTTGTGCACTGGCCCAAGTCCTGTTTTTGCATTCTGTATCTACGTGCACGATGATAATAAACACCCCTCCCATAGGGAAACAAGCATTGAAAAGGCCAGTGCAAATTATTTTTGTATAGTGCGCACTCAGACAATTCACACCCATTGACATAGATGGTACATTTGCAAATGTGCAGACAGCGCAACAAACCTACAGTCATACATGCAAACACAGACAAACACAGCTTCTGGTGTCTGTGCTTCAATAGACCAATCAACACATCTACAGCCGTACCTTCATACACAGGTCCACATATCTAGAACCATACTAGCATTTATAGACCATCAAATCTTCAACTGCCATGCATACAGAAATAAACAATAGCCATCCACACTAAACAGACCAACCCACCCACGGCTGTTCATACATTTACAGATCAATACACCTACTGCTGTACCTGCATACACAAATCAACATGTCTACAATCATCCTTGATACGTAGACCAAAACATCTACAAATGTTGATGTATGCACAAACACACCAACAGCCATCCGTACTAAACAGACCAACAATCCTACAGCTGTTCATGCGCATACAGACCAACACACCTACAGCTGTACTGGCATACACAGATCAAGATACGTACAAAAATACTTACACACAGAGACCAACACATCTACGACCATCGATGCATGCACAAATACAGCCATCCAAACTACTAAACCGACACATCCAACAGCTGTTCTTGCATACACAAACTAAGACACTTACACTGGTCAATGCATAAATGACCAACACATCTACAGCCACACACAACAACTTACCAACAGACAAACATGCTTTCATTTACACAGGCCTAAAAGCACCTGTAAATACACCATGCAACACACAGTCTCACATACATACAGAACGAGAGCTGTGTGCTATGTTATGTTGAGTGCATAAACAGGAGAGGGAAGGAGGTTGCAGCAAACTGTAAAAGGTGTGGACGGGGTGGGAGGCCTAGATAAGAATGGTGAACACTGCAAATAGTTGGAGCTTAAAGGGAAGCGAGGATTAGTAGACTGTTATAGATGTACCAGGGCATTCCAGGGAGAACCAGGCACCCATACCCATAAACCAATTTAGGCTGATGCAAAAACAACAAACACACCATCTCTCATACAATATAAATAGGCAACACACAGGCAGGCACACACACATAGAGGGGAAGAGGCACAATGGGACGTTAAGATAGATAGACACAGGTTCCATGTATACTTAATGTGTAAACCATTTTCAGAATAAATCAATTTTGAGGTAGATGAAAGATTATGGTCAATGCTTCCACCCTTCCTTTCCTTAGAGAAATCACATCTTAGTGGTTGAGACAGACAAAGACAAACACACACACACACACACACACACACGCACACACAATAGTCATGGAAATTGATGCATGTCCTAGACTCCTGTAAGTACTAGTCCCTCTCTACAACTCTTCTTTGAGTTGTTGTGAAGATGAGGTGTTTCTAATAAGATCCAAGAGACGTAACTTAAGAAATGATGCTTTAATGCAGGACAAGGGAAACTCCATCCACCTAGTCAGTCCCCAGCTCCAATGTGTCTCCATGGCATTCAAAACATAATATTCTACATTCCATATGGAATGCAGCTACCCCACAGAGTGAGGCAGTTAAAGCATTACTATCCTCTTTAATAATATATCACACCACACCACTCCCCAAAAGCAAAATGCTCCCCAACCGCACCAGAACTAATAGGAAAAAGGGGAAAGCAGTAAAAGACTACTTGTTTATAGACAACCTGGACAAATTCCATATTCTACCATCCTCCAGCTGAGCTGCTCCTTTAAACACTTTAATTATTCATTGAGGAGTGCTAAACTGAGACCCTCCTAATTTCCTCCTTGGGAGTTTAACCCTCACCACATCTCCAACTTGCACACACACACATCCTTGACAACTTTGCGGTTGTCATAGCACTGCTTCTTATCCTCGCACACTTGTTCCTCCTTTAACCTACTTACTGAAACCTCCTCTTCCACAGTGGAAGGCTGATTACCATATTGCCTGACGCACAGGGGGGCAAAGCCTGGTTTGTGGAAGTTCTCAAAAGGATAAATACCTGTAGCTGAATGAAGTGTAAAGCAATACTCCTCCACCCTATCTTCCAACCATTTGACCCAATCCAGATCCTTGGAGTCTCGATATTTGAACGGATTCCTTCACTGTGCGGGTGAACCTCTAAACCATTCTATTAGTTTTGGGATGATACAGGGCACATTTCTTGTGTGGTATGCCTCTCTCCGATAGAAAATTCCTCATCTCAGGAGATGTAAATTGCACCTAATTGCCTGTGAGTGTACAACACGAATGCCCCCCCCCAAAAAACACCTCAGCTAGGAACTTGCAAACTGAACAAGTGGATATGTCATGTACTACCTTCACCACAGGCCATCTCGACAACATGTCCATCATAACCATGACATACTTGCTCACATACCCTTTGGTGTTTACCAGGCTCATGATATATAAGGCAACTTATTCCCGGGCCTCACACAGAACCTCCCAGCAAACCATGGGGCCCATCCTCACTATTTGGCATTTGTCACTTAGCCTACACTTGCAACAACCTCTAACTATTCTTTCACTTTCTAAGTCCATTCCTGACCACCAGTACATGCTTATCAAATGTTCCTTGGTCTTGCAAATGCCTTGGTGCCCCTCAGGAGCCAACCTCAACAAGCGGCTCCTTATCCCCTTTAGGAGAACAAACCTGTCACCTCACAATAAAAGACCATTGTGAAAGTACAGTAGCAACACTCTCAAAACCTCCCAAATTGCATCTCAACGAATGTTTCCTCTCGAGTAAGTTTCTCATCACTTCTTTAAGAGCTCTATCCTTCTGAATCTCCTCCAGCCACTCTTTTTCAGAGATGCAACCATTGGTAAGTGCACACACCGTACAGTCATCATCCTTCCACGAACTGCCACTCACCTGATCGGAGTCGGGGGAATTCGACTAGGTGTGAGAGGCAATCTGTGGCTTTGTTCTCAACTCCCAGGGTGTATTCCACGCAAAAATCAAAATCTTGCAATGCCACCAGCCACCTGGTTATACAGGGTGACACACAATTCCAGCATTTCTTTCCAAACACTTCCTGCAGGGGCTTGTGATCAGTTTTTACTACAACTTTAGATACCTGCGGAAACTGTTTGAACTTTCTCACAACCCAAAACATGGTCAACACCTCTTTTTCAATGGTAAGAATATTCACATTCCGATCCATTGAGTGATCTAGAACTGAAAGCAGTTGTGACCATGCCATCCTCTTGCATTTGTTTGAGCTCAGCTCCTATGGCCTCACCATTCATATCAGTGATGACGGAACATGGCAAACCAGGCACAAAACTTTTTACGTGATGTGCTTTGCTCACACTCTCTTTCACATCCTCAAATTCTTTTTGACAGACATCACCACAAGGAGCTGTGCTTTAGCAGCTCCCTAATGGCACATATAGGGCTGGCAACATTTTGAATAAACCTACTATAGCAATCCACCACCCCCAATTAAGCCTGTCCATCTTCTTTCTTTTCAGGGAAGATAGATCGGTAATTGTGCTAACAAAGTCATCTTACGGTCTGACTCCCTTAGCAGAAACATTATGACCAAGGTAAGTTATTTCAGAAAGACAAAACTTGCATTTGTCAATTTTAAGTGTTATACCTCTTGAACTAAAGGTTTGTAACACTTCTCTGATCTTGTCCAGGTGGGAGGATTAATTCTCATTAAATATCAGAACATCATCTTGGAAGAACTTCACTCCAGAGACATTCCCCAGCATGACGTTCATCAACCTCTGAAAGACTGATGCTGCTGAACATAGACTGAATGGTATCCTGTTGAGCCGGAAAACACTAAAGGGAGTTACAAATGCAGTAGATGTCTTTGAATCATCACTCAACAGCACCAGGGTAAGCAGAGGTGATTTCAAGTGCGGTGAGGAACTTCACTCCCCCTAGTATTCTTGACATTTCCATGATGTTTTGGATGGAAATTTTATCCTCAGCCACTTACGTATTAAGCTGCCTCAGGTCAATGCACAATCTAATGTCCCCTAAGCTTTTGGTGGCTACAATGATAGGAGCAAGCCACTCTGAAGCTTCCACTGCTTCAATTATCCCTTTGGTACATGGACATTCTAACTCAAGTTTGACTGCTTCACGTAGATTGATGGGAATGTTCCTGACTTTACATGACGCAGGAATGTCTTTTTTTATATGGATGCAGTGCACATAACATTTTACACACTCCAACTTCTTAGAAAAAACTTCTGGAAACTCTAAAGAAAAACAATTTTGGGATCAAATCAAATCAAATCATTAACCTTTATAAAGCGCGCTACTCACCCGTGCGGGTCTCAAGGCGCTAGGGGGGAAAGGGGGGGTTATCGCTGCTCGAACAGCCAAGTCTTTAGGAGTCTCCGGAAAGCGGAGTGGTCCTGAGGCTGGTGGGGAGGGAGTTCCAGGTCTTGGCCGCCAGGAAGGAGAAAGATCTCCCACCCGCCGTGGAGCGGCGGGTGCGAGGGACGGCAGCAAGTGCGAGGCCAGCGGAGCGGAGGGGGCGGGTGGGGACGTAGAAGCTGAGGCGTCTGTTGAGGTATTCCGGTCCCTTGTTGTGGAGGGCTTTGTGTGCGTGGGTGAGAAGACGGAAGGTGATCCTTTTGCTGACTGGGAGCCAATGCAGGTGTCTCAGGTGTGCGGAGATGTGGCTGTTGCGGGGTACGTCGAGGATGAGGCGGGCCGAGGCGTTTTGGATGCGTTGCAGGCGGTTTTGGAGTTTGGCGGTGGTCCCGGCGTAGAGGGTGTTGCCGTAGTCCAGGCGACTCGTGACAAGGGCGTGGGTCACGGTTTTTCTGGTGTCGGCGGGGATCCAGCGGAAGATCTTGCGGAGCATGCGGAGAGTGAGGAAGCAGGCGGAGGACACGGCGTTGACTTGCTTGGTCATGGTGAGAAGAGGGTCCAAGATGAAGCCGAGGTTGCGGGCGTGGTCTGCGGGGGTCGGTGCGGTGCCGAGGGCCGTGGGCCACCAGGAGTCGTCCCAGGCGGACGGGGTGTTGCCGAGGATGAGGACTTCCGTTTTTTCAGAGTTCAGCTTTAGGCGGCTGAGCCTCATCCAATCTGCGACGTCCTTCATACCCTCTTGTAGGTTGGTCTTGGCGCTGGCGGGGTCCTTGGTGAGGGAGAGTACAAGTTGGGTGTCGTCGGTGTAGGAGGTGATGATGATGTCGTGCTTGCGTACGATGTCGGCGAGGGGGCTCATGTAGACATTGAAGAGTGTCGGGCTGAGCGATGAGCCTTGAGGTACGCCGCAGATGATCTTGGTGGGTTCTGAGCGAAACGGAGGGAGGTAAACTCTTTGGGAGCGGTTAGCGAGGAAGGAGGCGATCCAGTCCAGGGCCTGGCCTTGGATCCCGGTGGAGCGTAGGCGGGTGATTAGGGTGCGGTGACAGACGGTGTCAAAGGCAGCCGAGAGGTCGAGGAGAATGAGGGCGACTGTTTCACCGTTGTCCATCAGGGTTCTGATGTCGTCTGTGACTGAGATGAGGGCGGTTTCCGTGCTGTGGTTGGTTCGGAATCCGGTTTGTGAAGGGTCGAGCAGGTTGTTGTCTTCCAGGAAGGTGGTCAGCTGTTTGTTGACGGTCTTTTCTATTACCTTGGCTGGGAAAGGTAGAAGAGAGATGGGGCGGAAGTTTTTCAGGTCGCTTGGGTCAGCCGTAGGTTTCTTTAGTAGGGCGTTGACTTCAGCGTGCTTCCAGCATTCGGGGAAGGTAGCAGAAGAAAAAGAAGAGTTGATGACGGTCTGGAGGTGCGGGGCGATGATGTCGTCGGCTTTGTTAAAGATGAAGTGCGGGCAGGGGTCCGAAGGGGCGCCGGAGTGGATAGAGTTCATGATGGATTTGGTTTCTTCCGTGTTGATGTGGGTCCAGTTGTTGAGGGTGATGTCCGGGGAAGCGGGTTCAGTGGTGTATGGTTGGGTCTGGCGTCCGAAGCTGTCGTGGAGGTCGCTGATCTTGCGATGGAAGAAAGTGGCGAGGGATTCGCACAAATCCTGTGAGGGCGTGACGGCGTTGGCGCTGGCGCTGGGGTTGGAGAACTCTTTGACGATGCTGAAGAGTTCTCTGCTGTTGTGGCTGTTTTTGTCTAGTCTGTCGGTGAAAAAGTTCCTTTTGGCAGTGCGGATCAGGTGGTGGTGTTCGCGTGTAGCGTTCTTGAGGGCGGTCATGTTGTCCGCGGTGTGGTCCTTGCGCCAGGCCTTCTCAAGGGCACGACAAGTTTTCTTTGATTCTTTGAGGGTGTCAGAGAACCAGAGAGGTTTTTTGGTGTTGGTCTGTCGATGCGTGCGTTTGAGGGGAGCAAGGTTGTCAGCGCAGTTGGAGATCCAGTTTGTGAGGTTGAGAGCTGCGTCGTTGGGGTCGGTGGTGAGGGTGGGTTGGTTGGCGGCGAGAGCGGAGAAGAGTTGCTCTTCAGGGATCTTGTTCCACTGTCGACGAGGGGTGGGTTGAGTGCGGAGGTGGGAGGTCTCGCGTCGGAATGTGAAGTGGACGCAGCTGTGGTCGGTCCAGTGTAGGGCAGAGGTGTGGCTGAAGAAGACGTGTTTGCTGGCGGAGAAGATAGGGTCGAGCGTGTGTCCGGTGATGTGGGTGGCGGTGTTCACCAGTTGTTTGAGGCCGAGGTTGGCGAGGTTGTCGAGCAGGGTGGTGGTGTTGGGGTCGTTGTTTTGTTCCAGATGGAAGTTGAGGTCGCCTAGGAGGATGTAGTCCGGTGAGGCGAGGGCGTGCGGGGAGATGAAGTCGGCGATGGCGTCGCTGAAAGAGGCGCGAGGTCCGGGAGGACGGTAGACGAGGGATCCTCTGAGGGTGGTCCTTGGGTCGGTGCGAATCTGAAAATGCAGGTGTTCAGCGGCGAGGGGGGGTCTTCGGTGGAGGTGGTGACGCTGATGGAGTCTTTGAAGATGATGGCGACACCTCCTCCTACTTGGTTGGTGCGGTCTTTTCTGGAGATCTTGTAGCCTTCGGGGATGGCGGTAGCGATGTCTGGAGCAGAGGAGGCGTTCATCCATGTCTCCGTGATGAAGGCGACGTCCGGGGCTGTGGAGTCCAGGAGGTCCCAAAGTTCAACGGCGTGCTTGTGGACGGAACGAGCGTTGATCAGGATGCACTTGAGGTGGTTGATGGCGCGTGGGCTTGTGGTCGTGGTAGTTGCGTGGTGGAAGATGCGTTTGCAGGAGTTGCAGGCGAAGGGTCCATGGGTGCGTTTGGGGTGAGCTAGGAAGCAGGTTTTGGAGCGCCCTGGGTTGAGGGCGTGGAGGGTGGTGGGGTCGTAGCGGATCAGCGGGGCTTGGGGGAGCTGGGGACCAGGGGTCGTGGCGCTGGGCGCGGGCCAGGCGCGGACGGGCGCAGACGGGCTTGCCTCTGGCGCGCCTCTGGCGCGCCAGCGGCGTGCCCGCTGCGCAGTCGCGCAGCGGCCGCCATAAGAGGTAGGAGGGGGGGGAGGGGTCAGCTGGGGGCGAATGGGAGCTGGGGGGCGGGGGCGTGCAGGAGGTCGCGGCGGGAAAGCGCGAGGGGGGGGGGACAGGTAGAGTGAGAGGAGCTGGGGGAGGGGGTTTAGGGTGAAGGAGGGTGAGTGTTAGGAGGTTTGGAGATTAGGGAGAGAGATAGGAGTAGGGTTGTGAAGATAGGGGAGGGGGGGTTGTAGAGGTGGGTGAGGGAGAGAGGTAGAGTGAGAGGATAGGGAGATAGGTAGTAGAGGGGGTGGCGGGAGGGGGGGAGAGATAGAGAAATAGATAGAGAAAATAGATAGAGAAGTCGATAGATAGGGAAATAGATAGATAGACAGATAGGTAGGTAGGAGGAGGTGGAGAGTGGGGGAGTTAGATAGTGAGATAGGGAGCTAGAGAGATAGGAAGATAGGAGGAGTGAGGGAGGTAGATAGCGAACGGGTTAGCTAGGGGTGAGAGAGGGGGAGGCGAGTGAGGGAGGGGGATGAGGAAGGAGCAGGAGGGCAGGCTCGGGGGAAGAAGACGGAGGAGGTAGAAGAGCCGAAGACAGGAGAACAGAAGACAGAAGAGCAGAAGACAGAAGAACAGAAGACCGGAAGAGCAGAAGAACAGAAGACAGAAGAACAGAAGACAGAAGAACAGAAGATCGGAAGAGCAGAAGAACAGAGAAGAACAGAGAAGAACAGAGAAGAACAGAGAAGAACAGAGAAGAAGAACACAGAAGCACTGAGAAGAACAGAGAAGAAGAACACAGAAGACCGGAAGAACACAGAAGAACAGAAGGGAAGAACAGAAGAACAGAAGAGAAGAACAGAAGAACACAGAAGAAGATTGCAGAGGGGGAGCGAGGAGGAAGAGACAGAGAGGAGGAAAAGAAGCAGGAGCAGGAGAGAAGGTGAGTGGCGCGGGGCAGGGCGAGGGGCTGGGAGGAGGGGGGTACTTACAGTTAGGTGGGTCTCAGGAACACAGGAACTCGGGAACTTGGAGGAGCTGCAGCGGCAGGGGGAGCGACCTACCCTTGGGTCAAGGGTCGCTACCACTGTCGCGCAGCGGCCGCCATAAGAGGTAGGGGGGGGGGAGGGGTCAGCTGGGGGCGAATGGGAGCTGGGGGGCGGGGGCGTGCAGGAGGTCGCGGCGGGAAAGCGCGAGGGAGGGGGGGGGACAGGTAGAGTGAGAGGAGCTGGGGGAGGGGGTTTAGGGTGGAGGAGGGTGAGTGTTAGGAGGTTTGGAGATTAGGGAGAGAGATAGGAGTAGGGTTGTGAAGATAGGGGAGGGGGGGTTGTAGAGGTGGGTGAGGGAGAGAGGTAGAGTGAGAGGATAGGGAGATAGGTAGTAGAGGGGGGTGGCGGGAGGGGGGGAGAGATAGAGAAATAGATAGAGAAAATAGATAGAGAAGTCGATAGATAGGGAAATAGATAGATAGACAGATAGGTAGGTAGGAGGAGGTGGAGAGTGGGGGAGTTAGATAGTGAGATAGGGAGCTAGAGAGATAGGAAGATAGGAGGAGTGAGGGAGGTAGATAGCGAACGGGTTAGCTAGGGGTGAGAGAGGGGGAGGCGAGTGAGGGAGGGGGATGAGGAAGGAGCAGGAGGGCAGGCTCGGGGGAAGAAGACGGAGGAGGTAGAAGAGCCGAAGACAGGAGAACAGAAGACAGAAGAACAGAAGACAGAAGAACAGAAGACCGGAAGAGCAGAAGAGCAGAAGAACAGAAGAACAGAAGATCGGAAGAGCAGAAGAACAGAGAAGAACAGAGAAGAACAGAGAAGAACAGAGAAGAAGAACACAGAAGCACCGAGAAGAACAGAGAAGAAGAACACAGAAGACCGGAAGAACACAGAAGAACAGAAGGGAAGAACAGAAGAACAGAAGAGAAGAACAGAAGAACACAGAAGAAGATTGCAGAGGGGGAGCGAGGAGGAAGAGACAGAGAGGAGGAAAAGAAGCAGGAGCAGGAGAGAAGGTGAGTGGCGCGGGGCAGGGCGAGGGGCTGGGAGGAGGGGGGTACTTACTGTTAGGTGGGTCTCAGGAACACAGGAACTCGGGAACTTGGAGGAGCTGCAGCGGCAGGGGGAGCGACCTACCCTTGGGTCAAGGGTCGCTACCACTGTCGCGCAGCGGCCGCCATAAGAGGTAGGAGGGGGGGGGAAGGGGTCAGCTGGGGGCGAATGGGAGCTGGGGGGCGGGGGCGTGCAGGAGGTCGCGGCGGGAAAGCGCGAGGGAGGGGGGGGGGACAGGTAGAGTGAGAGGAGCTGGGGGAGGGGGTTTAGGGTGGAGGAGGGTGAGTGTTAGGAGGTTTGGAGATTAGGGAGAGAGATAGGAGTAGGGTTGTGAAGATAGGGGAGGGGGGTTGTAGAGGTGGGTGAGGGAGAGAGGTAGAGTGAGAGGATAGGGAGATAGGTAGTAGAGGGGGTGGCGGGAGGGGGGGGAGAGATAGAGAAATAGATAGAGAAAATAGATAGAGAAGTCGATAGATAGGGAAATAGATAGATAGACAGATAGGTAGGTAGGAGGAGGTGGAGAGTGGGGGAGTTAGATAGTGAGATAGGGAGCTAGAGAGATAGGAAGATAGGAGGAGTGAGGGAGGTAGATAGCGAACGGGTTAGCTAGGGGTGAGAGAGGGGGAGGCGAGTGAGGGAGGGGGATGAGGAAGGAGCAGGAGGGCAGGCTCGGGGGAAGAAGACGGAGGAGGTAGAAGAGCCGAAGACAGGAGAACAGAAGACAGAAGAACAGAAGACAGAAGAACAGAAGACCGGAAGAGCAGAAGAGCAGAAGAGCAGAAGAACAGAAGAACAGAAGAACAGAAGAACAGAAGATCGGAAGAGCAGAAGAACAGAGAAGAACAGAGAAGAATAGAGAAGAACAGAGAAGAACAGAGAAGAAGAACACAGAAGCACCGAGAAGAACAGAGAAGAAGAACACAGAAGACCGGAAGAACACAGAAGAACAGAAGGGAAGAACAGAAGAACAGAAGAGAAGAACAGAAGAACACAGAAGAAGATTGCAGAGGGGGAGCGAGGAGGAAGAGACAGAGAGGAGGAAAAGAAGCAGGAGCAGGAGAGAAGGTGAGTGGCGCGGGGCAGGGCGAGGGGCTGGGAGGAGGGGGGTACTTACAGTTAGGTGGGTCTCAGGAACACAGGAACTCGGGAACTTGGAGGAGCTGCAGCGGCAGGGGGAGCGACCTACCCTTGGGTCAAGGGTCGCTACCACTGTCGCGCAGCGGCCGCCATAAGAGGTAGGAGGGGGGGGGAGGGGTCAGCTGGGGGCGAATGGGAGCTGGGGGGCGGGGGCGTGCAGGAGGTCGCGGCGGGAAAGCGCGAGGGAGGGGGGGGACAGGTAGAGTGAGAGGAGCTGGGGGAGGGGGTTTAGGGTGGAGGAGGGTGAGTGTTAGGAGGTTTGGAGATTAGGGAGAGAGATAGGAGTAGGGATAGTTGAAGTAACGGCCCAGGGGTTGAGTTTCCTAACTTGAATTTGGGGTGATGCATTGCGGTCTAAATAAATACCCACTTCTTTCTGGTGCTGCCAGCTCAAGATCGTGCCCCCCTTAACTGGCACATATATTTTCTCTTCAATTATGTTTCCCCGAAACTGGATCTCAGCCATAAAAAAACCATTGAGTTTGATGGGCTTACCCCCGTAACAGTAAGGAGTGACATCAGGATTTTTTAAATTCAACTTGTTCCTGGAAATTCTTAACAAATTTAGAATCAGAAACAAGTGATAGTTTGGCCCAAGAATCCATCATCATGGTAATGGTGATATTATTGAGGGACGCTCCAGTAGATGAGAAACACAGGAAACCAAGAAAATAAGCTTCTGGATCTTTGTGTTGAAGTTTCTCTATTCTGTTGAAGGCACTCCTAGTGCATCCGCGTTGCCAAATGTGAAGATGTGCTGGTTCCAAAAAGATCCAAGAGAAGTAACTTAAGAAAAGATGCTTTAATGCAGGACAAAAGAAACTCCATCCACCTAGTACAGTCTCCGGCTCCAGTGTGTCTCTGTGACATCTAAAACATAACATTCTACATTCCAGATGGAATATAGCGACACCCCAGAGTGAAGCAGATAAAGCGTTACATTACCCGATAACAATATATCACAGTTGTCTGTGGGGATTGGCGTGAAGGGAGGAGGTGGATATTATCTGCTGGACAAAGGCATATTTTCACTTCAATTACAAATATATTCTCAACAAGGTAAATATTTGCCCTCACTCTAGTCAGGGTAAGTCACACACAATCCAAATTATCCTGTGCCCACCCTCTGGTAGCTTGGCACTGAGCAGTCAGGCTTAACTTAGAAGGCAATGTGTAAAGTATTTGTGTACTAAATCATACAATAACACAATATAGCACCACAAAAATACACCACACAGTGTTTAGAAAAATATGTAATATTTATCTGGATATTTGCAGGTCAAAACAATAAAAGATGCAATAAGAAATTGTAGAGATATCACTGAAAAGTGATATGAAGTGTCTTAAGTCTTTAAAAAGCAAACAAAGTCTCTTTCAAGCACAAAGTACCTGATTTGGAGTGAAAAATCTCCGCAAAGGGCCGCAGAGGAGGAGATGCGTGGAAAATGGTGTGTGTGTGTCGGTTTTGCCCCTTCACACACAGACTTGCGTCGTTATTTTTCACGAGGGGAAGATGTTGCATCGATTTCTGGTGCGTGGACAGTCTCCTTCTGTGGGTCGCAGGGTTTTCAGACGCCCCGGGGTCTGTGCGTGGAATCCTGGGCTTGTTGTCCGGCTGTGCGTCGTTCCGGGGGGCTGTGCGTGGAATTTTCTCTCTCTCGGCAGGCGCTGCGTCGATTTCCTTTCTGGAAGTCGGGCGGCGTTGTCCAGGCGGGCCGTGCGTCAAAGTTCCGGTCGCACCGCAGGCGTCGCGTCGATCTTGTCCTTGCGGGGTCAAGCAGCATCTTTCCGGTTCGGCGTGCGGTGAATTTTTCACTGCAGAGCAAGCTGTGCGTCAAATATTTCACCGCACAAGGAGTCCAAGTGAAAGAAAGAAGTCTTTTTGATCCTGAGACTACAGGGAACAGGAGGCAAGCTCTATCCAAGCCCTTGGAGAGCACTTCTGCAGCAGAGCAAGAGTTCAGCAAGGCAGCAGGGCAACAGCAAGGCAGCAGTCCTCTGTAGAAAGCAGTCAGGTGAGTCCTTTAGGCAGGGTGCAGGTTCTGCTTCAGGTTTCTTCCCCAGCAAGTGTCTGAGGTGGTAGGGCAGAGGCCCTGTTTTATACCCAAATGTGCCTTTGAAGTGGGGGAGACTTCAAAGAGTGGCTTAGAAGTGCACCAGGTCCCCTTTGAGTTCAATCCTGTCTGCCAGGGTCCCAGTAGGGGGTGTGGCAGTCCTTTGTGTGAGAGCAGGCCCTCCACCCTCCCAGCCCAGGAAGACCCATTCAAAATGCAGATGTATGCAAGTGAGGCTGAATACCCTGTGTTTGGGGTGTGTCTGAGTGAATGCACAAGGAGCTGTCAACTAAACCCAGCTAGACATGGATTGTAAGGCACAGAAAGATTTAAGTGCAAAGAAATGCTCACTTTCTAAAAGTGGCATTTCTAGAATAGTAATATTAAATCCAACTTCACCAGTCAGCAGGATTTTGTATTACCATTCTGGCCATACCAAATATGACCTTCCTACTCCTTTCAGATCAGCAGCTACTACTTCAACAATGTATGAGGGCAGCCCCAATGTTAGCCTATGAAGGGAGCAGGCCTCACAGTAGTGTAAAAACGAATTTAGGAGTTTTATACTACCAGGACATGTAAACTACACCGGTACATGTCCTGCCTTTTACCCACACAGCACCCTTCTCTAGGGGTTACCTAGGGCACACATTAGAGGTGACTTATATGTAGAGAAAGGGGAGGTTTAGGCTTGGCAAGTACTTTTAAATGCCAAGTCGAAGTGGCAGTGAAACTGCACACACAGGCCTTGCAATGGCAGGCCTGAGACAAGGTAAAGGGGCTACTTAAGTGGGTGGCACAACCAGTGCTGCGACCCACTAGTAGAATTTAATCTACAGGCCCTAGGCACATACAGTGCACTTTACTAGGGACTTATAAGTAAATTAAATAGTCCCATTGGGTGTGATCCAAGGTTACCATGTTTAAAGGGAGAGTGCATATGCACTTTAGCACTGGTAAGCAGTGGTAAGGTGCGCAGAGTCTAAAAACCAGCAAAAACAGTGTCCAAAAAGTGGAGGGAGGCAGGCAAAAAGTTAGGGGTGACCACCCTAAGGCTGTCAGGTCTAACAAGGTGGAAAAACTATTCGGAAGTATAGCCTTGTTTTCCTTTACTTTGCCACCAAAATCCCTTCATCCTCTCTCCTCTGAGGTGGCATGCTAGGATTTGGCATTGGTGCACCCCAGAGCATACAGAAACCCCTAATTCATTGCATAAGGCTACATATGGAAATAAAGCACCAGCAAACAACATCCAATATGCTCAGTGCCTCTGTTTGTTCTAGGAAACATTATTCAAGTTCAGGAATGGCTCAGGCTGGTGGAAGTATCTGAAAGTTATTTACACATCACTACACCTGCTGTAGAAAGGCAGAACCATGCAGAACGTCTTTACAGCAGTCCTCTGTGGAAACATATCATCAGTACCTCTTAAACTGGCCCTTGAGGCTCACACTGATTCACGTATAGTAGTATTGGGATTACAATAATCCTCTTCTATATGTCCTTACATCTCACATCTAAAAAGGTTTTTTAGCTCACCACTCTTCGGAACGCATGGTTGCGTGACTATGGTGCTGTCGGATGTGAGGATGCATACTATGTGTCCATCAGTGCAGCCTAATGGCCTAATTCTGCTTGATGAATTGAACACACCTTTTGGATATATGGATTTGTGGTGTGTACATGATACTGTGGATCTGATCTCTTGTAATACAAGTGGAAGGAGTTGCCATACTGGAGCTTTTACTCATTAGTGCCCTGAGGAAGTTCACGGGAAGTGAACGAAACACGTTGACTGTGCTGTTTTGTATCATGGGTGAAAATAAAGATGCGTTGAACACACAATTGGGACTTGGACTCAAATTTGGACAAAATATATTGATTGGATACTGCCAATCAGTAACTACTCCCCTTAAGGAACCCTCATATCATCTCACTCTTTGTACCTGCTTGAGGCATACTCAATACAATGTTTGAGTATCCTCCTCAGCATGGCGGTCCAGAAGCCTGCAGAAACATTGCACTTGGTGCAAACATCCTCTGTAGGGCAGTCCTACAAAAGTATGTTATTTAGCTGGCGTTTCTCTCATGTCAATTTGCAACATCCTGCCACTCCACTTAGAACGCTTATCTTCCCACCGCTGTCATTAACCAGAGTATTGTAGAAAATGTGTCAATTTGGTGTATTTCTAAAGAAGTTGCTTTCTCAGTGGGCATACATTTCTGCAAAGCCTGAAGTATTTGCACACACAGATTCCATTTTTGCACCCTTAAGGAGGATTCAGGTGCTTAAAAGTGCTGTGGATCATGCCATGAGATAGATAAGAATGTGTAAAAGGCTCACCACATTAAACGATGCACTCTGTTAAGAGTACACAATGAATTCAAGTGATGCATTCCAGGATAAAAAGACGTTATCTTGAAGGATAAGTTGCCATTGGGTCAGTCCACCACAATTGGATAAATGGAAAAGGAACTGATCTTTTTATGCATCCCTCTTTTAAAATAGTTTTTTATTAACAAGTTAGGGACATTTATTGCTGTGTGTATATTAGAGCAGAACATAACATGATCTTAATAGTCCAGGAAGACAATAGCAAGTTCATGGCGCTAAATGATAAACAGGAGTTACTAGTATACATTTAAATTTAGTGAAACAAAATTGGCAATTTTGGCGGGGACATTAGAACTGAATCTCATAAACATTCGTCCTAGAAGCCATAACATGCCTTCCGCAAGAGGCAAACAATAGAAGATTGGCAGAGTTGATGAAAAACACCGCTTAAGATACTTTTATTCCTGTTGCAAATTGAAGTATTATATGCAAATATGATTGCAAAAGTGGAACATTACAAACACTTACGTGGTTATTATTCAGAGTGGAAGCTCGCGACAATCAACACATATTTAGCTGTAAGTCTTGTAAACATCAAATCTCACCGCCTTATTCCAGGAACAATATCACATTGTTTTGATCATGCAAATGTAAAATACTGGCTCTGCTGTATTTTTCATTCGGAGTTTCTTGCCTGGAATCAATGCAAGCTCGTAGTAGCCTATTTTAGAAAGGAAAGTATCTTCAATAAGTGGTTTTACATTGGTAGAGAGACTTATTCAGAGTGACTTATTCAGGTGAGTAAATCTGATACTAGGATCTGGAGGTGAGTGTTACAATGTGAAACTTTGATAGTTTGTGAACAGCCTCACATTTAGTTGTTTGTGTTTTTTCTTAAACATTTTCTTACAGTAGAAACAGTTGCTCTATTACCCCTGAAAAGTCGGGTGTACTATCTCTCCTTTGTAGGAATCGGAAGGGGACATCACCAAAAGTGGTTTACATATAGCCGAAAGGGCCAAGTGTTTTTTTTAGTAGAAAAAATATTAAAATTGCAGTTGCACTCATGCAAGTCATTTTCACACGCGTAATGGAACACTAGGTTTATTTATCAATTACACATGCTGAAATGCCTTTCCATTTGCGTTTATGAGATTTCGCAAAAGTTTACCAGAAGAACTGTTTTCAACCTCTGATGGTCACAGCTTCGCAGGAGTACTCCTGACAACCTATGGGAATGTTCCAATCTCAGAAATCTACATCCAAACATGAATGGAGATGAACAGTAGATGGTTGATTTCTTCGCAAATCAGGGATGAACGTACCACAGTATTGCGTGTGGTTGATTTTAGGGTCTGGTTGAGTCACAGGTACCAAAATGCTGTATGGAGGAGGACGAGGTGACATGCACAAGGTCATTTTAACAGATAGTTGTTTTACAATACATTTGAGGCAAAGGCAATTATATGATTTGCTTGCAATCACGTTATTATGGTGAGAATTAGGAGTCAGACCTCCATGTTCTCAGGTCAACAACAAAAGACCAGGCTATATCAATCACCTACACTTGTCGGATGGAACTTTGTGTAACAAACAGGCCTTTTTACTCCTGAACCACTGGGGCCCCAATTTAAAGTTTGGCAGACAGGGTACTTTGTTACAAATGAGATGCAGTACCTGTCTCCAAAAAATCCTGGTTCACTCATCTTACTTAGAGTTGGGAAGACCATCAGCTTTGTGTTGGCAGTGACCCTGATGGCTCTGTTTGCAGTGCCCTGTTGGCTCTCTCGACGGAAAACTTACTCGGATGGCCTAACAGAGTGCTGGCTGTCTGAGTAAAGGCATCACATCACCTTTTGTACTTTTTGCTGATGGTCTGATTTCCTGTTTTTTCTGTCCATCATTGCCAAGAAAATCCTGGTGGTGACGAAAAATAAAATTAAAATAATGCAATGTCATTATGTAATTGTTTTTCAAATGCAAACTCCCAACTTGGGAGGTTATTTTAGAGAAACAAAATGTTTGGTAGAAGACCGTCAAAACCAAGAGCGCCCTACAGCAAACATTTTGTACCTTCTGAGGAACTGCCATGATGGCGGTTTCTGGAAAGGTACAGAAATCACTGCTGGGCCGGTGATGATAGATACATTTGGTGGTCTGTAATGTGTCAGGGTGAAGGACATAACGTCCTCTCCCACCCTGACTGACAGAGTACCACCCGCCAATACCCTACCAAGATTGCTCTGCAGACCTCAAAATCCAAATCGGGCCCTTGTATCTCAAGAAGGAATATCAATCGCTGTTTAGTTTCCTTGTCCATGTAACTGGTCAGTGTGAAGAAACTTGCATGAAAGATGATGCACCAGATACACAATATCAAGAGAAACTGGTAGAAATCACACTTGAGAATTGCATTTGTGTTTATAATGCAAGACACTTTCAGCGGTTTCATATGAAGAAAGACTGGAAAAACACAAATTGTGAAAACATCTCCTACAAAGGGTCGACTGGAAAAATTTCCAATTTGTATAAATATCTCTGAACTATATTTTCAAACTGCTTAAAATTCTTAAATCCAGCCAAACTCAAGTACTGCCTATTGTAGGCATGAGTCAGTTTTCTTTTTTAATGCCAGTCTCTGCATATCTGGGTTCATGTGTCTCATTGTGGGGTTAACACACCTATCAAGACTTTTATGGGTAGGTATAGATTTTGGCAGTCTGTGTTTTAGAACTGATGCTACTGCTGTTTGGTTTTTGCTGTCTGTTTGCACATGATACCACTTGCAGCTTGAACAGACTCAAGTACAAATACAGTATTAAAGAAACCGAACCGTTTAAGAATTGCTATTGCGGGCAGGCAACAACACACACAGAAAATCGGAGATGAGGGCCCCGGGACACTGTCTAGCATTGGGCCCGTGGGATGGAGTCTAGGGGTCACTAAGTGGCTCGGGGGGTTATGCCCTGCTCCCCAAACGAATAAAGCATGCATGGGTCCTGGGGGAGGAGTGCCCCACACCCCTTCCCCAATTTAATATTAAATGTAGGACCCTGCTTGGGCACAGGGGGCACATGCATGCACTCCCCCCCCCCATATTTTTAAAAAAATATGTAAATGCATGAACTTCTGGGCCATGGCCCACCAGGGGTTATTTTTCTGAAAATGGAGGCCCCTCCATGTTTTTTTTTTCTGCAGTTGCGATAAACAATGTGGCCACGGGGTTCCCTCTGGGACCAAACCCCAACAAGGCCTTGGGGGTCAGGGTATCCCTATCTTGCCCCCCTTTATGCTATTACTTTTGTTTTGCAAGACACTGGGGATAAGTCACAGAGTCCTAGACTGGATGCCAGGCATCTTTGTTGATGTTGACAGCAGCCAATTCGAATGTTATCTTTTGATAGGCTGGTCCTGTGGTAGTCCCACATCTATAGATAGCTATAAATTTAGAACCTTAATTTCTCAAAATCTACTGAAACTACTGAACAGATTTACACTAAATCACAAAAAGCAGATGTTCTGGGTAAAGCTCAAGCATTCTACCAAATTTGGTGTAATTCTGTTCAGCCATTTTTTCTGTATCACTTCCCAAAATTGCAATGGGAAATTGATGCGGATTAACTTTTTTTGGGAAAGTTTAGTAAAAATTATTTAAATGATACTAGAGTTATTAATAGTGGTGGGTGGAGCTCCCAGAGTCTTACTCTGTGGAATTCTGCAGAGTTATCTAAAAACTCTGTGAAATTCCACAGAGTTCCGCGTGCGGAATGCCGTCCGGTCCTGAGCAGCTGATGCTCACCCAGTCTTCAGCTCTCCCTGCTGGCCTTAGCAGCGTACCCCATAACAACACTTCCTTTCTCAGGGACTCTGGGGAGACAGGTTCTTTTGAAGTGGAGCTCTGACTGCAAGTTTCCTTTTTTTTCCAAGGACATACCCCCCACCCCCCTGTATGCAAATACTATCAATGTCCAGTGCCCGCCCCCATGTGTGCATAGAAGAGAAAGCAACACAAGGGTCTGAATGCTGTCTGGGTCCAGGGTCCCCGTTGCCAGCAACCTGGCTCTCTGCCTCCCTCTGCCCCTCCCTGCTCCCGGGCTGCTGAGGACAGTGAAAAGAGGGAGGCCTGCAACCAGAGCTGGTGCAGCTCCTAAGCAGCAGCTTGCAGAAGCTTGACGCCGAGTAGGAGAAAGTAAAGCTTTAGTTAGGGTTCCCCTTGACTGTCGTAGGGCAAAACTTTTCTTCATTTTGGGCCGAGTGTAAAGTGCCTAGCCTTGCTTCCCACTGGGCTTTAAGGCACTCTCTCAGGCCACACACATCTGTGTTTGGCAGAGACTGACGGACTACCACTCAGCAGCAGCTGATGCTCACCAAGTCTTCAGCTCTCCCTGCTAGCCTCAGCAGGGTACCCCATAACACCACTTCTTTACTCAGGGACACTGGGGAGACAGGTCCTTTTCAAGTGGAAATCTGACTGTAAGTTTCCTTTTTTTCCAGACCCCTCCAAACCCCCCTGTTATGCAAATACTGATCATGCCTAGTGCCCGTCCCCGTGCCCCTGTGTGCACATAGAAGAGAATGCGTCCCCGTTGGCAGCGACCTGGCTCTCTTCCACCCTATGCCCCACCTGCTGCCGGGCTGCTGAGGACAGTGAAAGGTGGGAGGCCTGCTGGCGCCGGTGCAGCCCCTCAGCAGCAGCTTGCAGCAGCTTGACGCCGACCGGCAGAAAGCAAAGCCTTAGCCAGGGTTTCCCTTGAGTCACTCACCGGCTAGTAGTAGTTGCAGGAGGTCTGCGTGGTCTGCGCGACGGCTCTGGCATGGGAGTGGTGGTACCAGAAGCAGGAAGGAGGGTGAGGCGGAGCTGGAGGTGATGCACTTGTAGTATAGAGTACAGACCAGGTGGCGCCGGCAGGCGGAGTTTTTTCTTTCCAAAATCAGCACTCCGCTTGAACACAGAGTGCAAAAACTCTGTGAACTCTGCCAGCCAGTGGAGCGGAGTTCTCTGCACACCCCTAGTTATTAGCAAAACAAAAAACACTCTTCCTGTGGAAACTCTGACCTAGCTATAATTATAAAGTGGCCATCAGAGTGAGAGAGAGAGAGCGAGAGAGAAAATATAGAGAGAGATAGACAGACATTAACCATACTAAAGTCATATTTTATATATACATATATATATAGTGCTCATATAAGTATTTCACTTACATTTATTTATTATTTTCAATTATTAAATATTTGTTTGTGAATATTTTTAATACTTAATTTATTGAACGCAATTTTCGTGTTGACCATATATATATATTTATACATACATACATATATTTGCATAGGTATATGGTTAAAACATGCCTGGCTATGGGAAATGTTTTTTGATCATGGGATGGGGAGTGGGGAGTTCAACAGCATGGGGGGTCAAGAAACAGGGGTTAAGGGAGCAAGAGTCCCTGGTAGCACACTGCAGCGACCAGACCCTCGTCAAAAATACAAATAAAAAAATAAAATAAAAAAAAGTGGCAGTGGGAGGGTAAACAGGATGGCGAGGGAGCACCCTCAAATATAGAGTGGAAGACTACAACTCATCCGATCAGAACACTGTGCGAAGAAATGCTCTTGAGCAGGTCGAACACAGCAAAGCCATCCAGTCATTCGCAAGCGCTGACCAAAAGCCTCTCTAGATATGCGTAATGTATTGGAAGCCACAGGCCTTGCCAACAGACAGCTAAAGCTATAGCTGAGACCTATAAAAAGGAAGATATCCATTAAGAACCTCCCTTATGAACCATGCCTCATGCAGCTGGCCAACTATGTTAAGTGGCCATGGAGCTGACACAATCTACACTCACTGCAGCTCTGCCTTCATTGAACAGACACACCAGGACTAACCTTGCCTAGCGCTCAGACAGTGAACAGCTGCTTTGGACAAGTCTATCTTAACGCTCGATGTACACATGGCCATGCCCTGTGACTGCAACCTCTGTGCTCTGTGCTACCAAAGCAGGATTGCCTACATCACTGAAGTTTTACTTTATACAGAAACACACACCATCGCTCCCTCCTTCTAAAGCATACATTCCACCTTCAAATATAAATAGAAAAGTATCTCATATCTGTCAGGCTTTAAGAGAAATAGACCTTCAAAAGAAATGCTGTTGAAAGAGGAAATTACCCAGTAATACAGTCTTTTCTTCGGGTTTCTCTCTTTGTAGATGTGGCTCTGAAGTAGGAACAAAGGGAGGGCTGCTCGTCTCCTCATGCATGTACAGCAGACTAGGCTCATGTTTGCAGGTTTCGCAAAGGGCTCGTCAAGAGCCCGAGAAGAGCACGTACAATAAAGAAGAAACTCTGGACTTTGGGGGCAGTTATGAGTCAACATTAAAGTGCTTCCAAACACAGAACTGACCCCCTATACTGGAGTTACAGCTTTCTAACAAACACTTGGAGAAAGTTGTACATTACCTTGTCCTAAAGCAAAGATGCAATTTGATAATGCACATTTATTCATCCATTTAGTTATGCCTGCATCCGTGTATTTTAGTTCTTAATTTGTGGCAATGGTTGCAGGTAGCAGACAGGGGCACTTATGTTTGGAAACCAGAGCTTATTTTTCATTAGTAGATTTTGAGCCAGAGAAAAAGAGCAAATTAAAGGCAGAAAAGGGAGAAAGGAGAATGAAGAGAAGAAAAACCTACAAGAGTGATATAATGAGACGAAATTGTCGGGTGTTGGAAGAAAGAATTGTGAGGTGGAATCAGGACTAGGCAAACTTAATATTTGACAACCCGAGCATGCAACAGCATTGGTGGCATGCTTCAAAGAAAAATTATGCATACCTGGATTTATTTCATTTTTTCACATAAATTAAGTACTGATATGTTTATCTATGTATTAATTAATAACATTTTTGGTTATGCATAGCGTCAATTACAGTCTACTTAATAATTCAGTAGGTTGAACAGCATTAACCCAACTGGACGATGGTGACATTAAAGTCTGGTTTTAGATTCATAACACACATTTAAGTCCTGCTTTTTACCCAAATATGCAGATTTTTGTGCGATCAGCACCAAAACACCCCACTATTCCCCATTAAGGCCTGCTTTGTAAGTTGACCAGAATATGGTGCAGTGATAACAAGGCACCAGGATGTCCTATTGTGGCTGAGGCGCTTCCACCAAATTCTGGCTATTTCAAGTTTTCTCCTCAGAAGGCTGAGTAACCACATAGATCCAGAGACACTGAGGCCCATGTTTATACTTTTTTTTAGCACCGCATCTGCGTCATTTTTTGACGCAAAAGCGGCGCAAACTTACAAAATCTAATTGTATTTTGTAAGTTTGTGCAGCTTTTACGTGCAAAAATGACGCAAATTTGGCGCTAAAAAAGTATAAATATGGGCCTGAGTCCTTTCGGTCTGTTTTTTTACCAGCTCGGGTGGGAACCTCCCTAGCATTTAATTCCTGCTCTGAGCATGCAGAGTGTGTCAGCAGGAGGGCCTGTGTGATTTAAGGGCCAAGGTTGAACATTGTCAGCTCCCCTCAGACTGGTGCCGGGAATGGGTAGGGTACTGCAACCCCTATCTGTGCAATATCTGAAAGGCTCAGTTTTCTCCAGATGTGGAACTACCTGGTCAGTAGTTTGCAGACCTGATAACTCCAGGCTGAGAAACACTTGGAACTTTGAGTTAATTACCTGGAGTTACCTTTCCGGGTGATACACCCTAACTCGTAACGAGGACCTAAAGATAACTAAGGTCGGAAAGCTGGGCGTCTCGCTGAACTACAATCTCTCCCTGATATGGCGGATTAACCGAATCACTGAGTCCTCCTGTAGTCTTATTTTTGAAACCCTGGAAAGGTATTTCCTTTTCTCCAACTGGACCACTGGTGAAAGGTGTTGCGGGCAGTTATTTTAGCACACCTGCATTATGGAAAGACATTATAGGTGACCGGCCCAAACTGACGAATAAACTCCAACCTAGTCAAAGTATGACAGCTGGACTGATTCCTGCTTTTCCCACACACTGCTGTATCTCCCATTATCTTCATGAGCTTCAATAGTCCCCTTATGAATTTTGAGGCTTTATTTTAAGTTGCGATGTATATGTTACTGTGTCCTTCCTAATGAAGCTCACAGCTTTCTTTGCCGTAGACTTCTATGGCCAGGGTTCTAACAGCTGTTAGCATCTGAATATCTCTTCATGTAGGCATTCTCAGTGGTATCTGCTAAAATCTGGAACACTCTTCCCATTCAAGAATGACCAAGCAAGGGATATTTCGAATAAGAAGTGATCTGTGGTCATCCACATAAGTAAAGGAATATTATGGAGGCAACCATCCACAGTCGTCATTCAGCAAAAAACATTAAACCAGAGCTTTGGCCAGATAATTTCTCCTTTCCTTGTTGTCGCTGTTTTAGTACCAGGAAATCCTTTGGGGATATAGCCTACTTACTAAATTCAAAACCACATTAAGTACTGCACACAAATGGGTCTGGGTGTCCGAAAGTGCCTCTTTTGGCACGTTTTGACTGATATTGATGCTGACTTGACTGAGAGTGTGCTGGGATCCTGCTAACCAGGCCCCAGCACCAGTGTTCTTTCCCAAACCTGTACCATTTTTTCCCCAATTGCACATCCCTGGCACACAGTTAAGTCCCTTGTGAAAGGTACCCATGGTACCAAGGGCTCTGTGGCCTGGGAAGGTCCCCAAGGGCTGCCACATGTATTATGCCACCTTAGGAACCCCTCACCAAACACATGCACACTGCCATTGCAGCTTGTGTGTGCTGGTGGGGACAAAAATACAAAGTTGACATGGCAGCCCCCTCAGGGTGCCAATGTCCACAAACCACTACCTGTGGCATAGATAAGTCACCCCTCTAGCAGACCTTAGAGCCCTAAGCCTGGGTGCACTATACCACAGGTGAGGGCATAGCTGCATGAGCAATATGTCCCAACAGTGTTTAAGTCCATTCTTAAACATTGTAAGTGCAGTGTGCCCATACTGAGTACATGAGCTGCGAGTTTGTCATTACAAACTCCACAGCTCCATAATGGCTTCACTAAAGGCTGGGAAGTTTGGTATCAAACTTCTCAGCTCAATAAACCCACACTGATGCCAGTGTTGGATTTATTGAAAAATGTACCCAGAGGGCATTTTAGAGATGCCCCCTGTATTTTTAGCCAAACTTCTACTGCAGGACTGACCGGTCTGTGCCAGCCTGCCACTTCCAAGTAAGTTCCTCACCACCTGGGGTGAAAGCCTTTGTGTTCTCTGTGGTCAGATACAAAACCTGCACTGGATGGAAGTGCCTCACACCTCCCCCCTGCAGGAACTGTAACACCTGGCAGTGAGCCTCAAAGGCTCAGGCCTCTTCTTACAGTGCCCCAGGGCACTCCAGCTAGTGGTGATGCCTGCCCCCAGGACAAGGCCCCACTTTTGGCAGCAGTTCCGGTGGGAAAATTAAGAAAAATAAGGAGGAGTGACCATTTCAGCTAGGACCACCCCTAAGGTGTCCAGAGCAGAAGTGACCCCCTCCTTGCAGAATCCAGAACTGCCCCAGATCCACGAGTCCTGTCCACTCTGCACCCGACACTCACAGGCAGTGTCCAGGTGGCCCACTGATCCAGAGCAGGTCCCCAGGCGATTCCAACGTAGTTCCCTACCGTGGGTTGACCCTTCTGACCAACACAACGACACATGCAACCTAAGTCCTGACGACCCACTTGACCGCGAGAGAACAGGATGAAGATTTCCGATGCCTAAATGTACCCCTGCGCCTGCAGCCCCCTGGTGTTGCGGGATCCGACCACTGGTCCAGCAACGTTCAGCAGGCAGCCCTCCTCCTTGTCCAGCCTGTGGTTTTCCAGAACCGACCCCCTGGACCTAGCCTACAGCATCTTTGTGACCCCCAGGTTCCCCTATTGAAAAGCATTGGGAGCCAGATGCTGTGTTTGCACCCTGCACCCAGCCATCCCTGTGCTGCTGAGGGTTTGCATTTGGTCCTGACCTGTGCCCCCTCCCTCCCTGGTGCTCACCGAAACCCCTAGGCCTGCCCTTCAAAGATGCGGGTACTTACCATTCAGGCAGATCCAATTCTGAGTGCCCCCAGCCTCCATAGGAGCGCTTTCTAAATCTTGCAGCAACTTTGACCTCTGCACAAGGCTGGCCCCGTGTTGCTGGTAGTTGGTGTTTGGGGATAACTTGAACCCCAACTTGTGGACATCCTAGCCCCTGGAATTGTAAGTGTTGTTCCTGTTCCTACCTTGGAACTGTACTAACTTTTCTCCCGCCCCCCAAAACTGTCTGAAAATTGCAGTGTAAACTTTTAAAACAGATTATTGCTATTTATTTATTTGAAAACCATATAACTAGCCAAATAAAAAAAAAGTGGTGTTGATACATATGCTTGCTACTCACTTGCAAATGTACTTACCTGCAAAATGAATCTTGTAGTTCTGGAAATAAAGTAATAAAATATATCTTTGTTATATAAAAACAATTGCATGGAATTAGTCATTGAGTCTGTGCTTCATTTATTGTCTGTGCGTGTACAACAAGTGCTTTGCACTACCCTCTGATAAGCCTAACTGCTCGACCACACTACCACAAAAGAGCAGATTAGTATTATTGTCAATCACTAACCTGTTTGTCCCACGGAAACACAATGTTGACCAAGTTGCTTATTCCCAATTCCTCCTAGAAGTTGCGTGCGTCCCACTTAAATGCACATGATCTCATTAGAATGCCCCTGGGGAAAGGGAATAGATGAAAGACAGAGAGACACTGGAGCCACAGGCCCAGATCCAAACGACTGATGGTGGTCCATGAAGAGCCACGATTTCCTATGATAAACTACATATCAAACAGCTCATAACTCGTAACAATGTATATACTAGTCTCTTGCATGCTAGGTGTACCTGTTACATTCCCCTTTCCCACTTTAGATGGCTCTCCCTCTCTCTAGGAATTTTAGGAAAAAGATGTGGATTACCTGTCATTAAATAAGAACCTTGAACCTACTATAATATCTATGACTACTCCTACTGTGACTCCTGATTGATGCCACGTCCCCTTAAATAATGCCTACTAAATGTACTTGAAGTTCTGTGGATATCTTGTTTGATGACCTTGCTGAAATTTCCTAAGAGATGACTCACTCGACTCAATGGACATTTAAATAAGTAACAGATAATGAGAACAAGCACTCAGGTAATCAGGTTTGCAGATATTCATGGGTTAATTTACGCACTGCACTTAGAATTCCAAGGAACACACATTCGGTGTCTTTCGATTACACTGAAAACATAGGGTTAATATCAAAGATTATAGTGCAAAGTTTGCATCGCTCTGGAAACATAGGGTTAATACCAAAAGATCACAGTGCAATGTTTACGCCACTCTGGGAACATAAGGTTAGTATCAAAAGATCACAGTTCAATGTTTGTAACACTCTGGAAACACAGGGTTGATATCAATAACACAAACGATTGGTTTTATCACTGTTACACCACATCGTAGGTTGAGTATAGCAATGAAACTTTCAAGCCATTCACAGAATGTTCCATATCACCAGCACAATTATGCAAATGTCATATTAAACTTAGCGATAACAAACGTATTCACAATATATTGTTTTAAACATAAGTGCATGAAAGAATTTCCTTTCTGTGATATATAACAAGAAACAACCATAAGCGTTACTACGCGACTAACGGCGAGCATCCCAGTGACCTTGAGCGCCAAAGAAGTGCCTCCTTAGGCACAATGTGCTCCGAAACATCCGACTTCCAAATATCAAGTCAGCAAGTGTCACGTTTTCACAAATAAATGCTTTTTGAGCATGTGCAGTGCCTTTCCGCCTTTTTAGTAGTCAATTCTCTCAAACTCTTCAACTCCCCAGAAGTGACATCCAGGATATAGGACTGAATATGAAGGTCAAATGTGGAGAAGCCGATGACCTTTACAGCAAGCAATTCACTCAGGCCGGTACCAATACCTGAGCACACAACTAAATTTCAAAATTGCAGTAACTGATTTTTGAATTTGGAATTTTTCCCCAAATTTTTAAAAGTCCTGCTAGAGCCTTTTTGGCATTTCTTTTTCAGATTTAAAAGTTACTCTAGTTAGGGATAAGTAGTTAGAAGTAGGTCTAGTTCCTAAAAGTAATCCCCAACTTTAGTAACATAATGAGCAGCTCAGAGAATATGGTTATGGATCTCAACCTCACCCCTTACCTCCATCTAGGGATCGGAGAGTCCGGTCTCCAGACTGGAAAAAATTAAAACAGGTTCCAACCCTACCATGGTCAAGCTCCAGGAGCTTTTGGCAGAGTATACAAAGGAACACCCTGCTGAAGAGGAAGACCTCGTCTCAGATAGGAAAGATGTTAGGGAGCAGGAAGATGAACTCCCCCCTCCTTACCTTACTAGGGAGAAAAGGGCCCCATGGCTCCTATCTCCAAGGATAGTGCTCCCAGGACCTGGAACTCCCACAGGGGAGTCCAGTTCCTCTGGAAACATTGAGGGCAGCTTCAATGAAGAGGACCTCCTTTTAGCAAGGATGGCCAAAAGATTAGCTTTGGCGCAACAGCTTCTAGCTATAGAGAGGGACAGAGCAGAAATGGGCTTAGCATCCAATAATGGTGGCAGCAATTTAAATAGGGTCAGAGAGCATTCCGATATCCTACAAATCCCCAAAGGGATTGTCTCTAAATATGAAGAAGGTGATGACATCACCAAATTGTTCACAACTTTTGAGAGAGCTTGTGCATCCAGAAAACTAAACAAATCTCACTGGGGACCTCTCTTTTGGGAACTGTTCACTGGTAAGTGTAGGGAGAGGCTCCTCACACTCACTGGTGCAAATTCTGAATCCTCTGACCACTTAAAGGCTACCCTGATTGAGGGCTTAGGATTCACCACTGAGGAGTACAGAATTAGATTCAGGGGGCTCACAAAACCTCGAGCCAGTCCTGAGTTGATTTTGTAGACTACTCAGTGAAAACACTAGATGGTTGGATAACTGGCAGTGGAGTGCATGACTATGACGGGCTTTATCATTTGTTTATGAAAGGACATCTTTTAAGTAAATGCTTCAATGACAAGTTGCATCAATATATGGTAGACCTAGGTCCAATTTCTCCCCAAGAACTGGGAAAGAAGGCAGACCATTGGGTCAAGACTAAGGTGACCAAGACTCCCACTGGGGGGTGACCAAAAGAAAGGGGTTAAAAAGCCTCCCAGGGGAAGGGTAGTGAGACACCCAAGGATAAAAGTAGGCCCCAAAAAGCTGCACAAGAAGGGAGCCCAGAGCCTCTTCACAATCTTCACATGGGTACAAAGATAAAAAACGTTGATCTTCAAAAGGCCTGGTGTTTCAACTGTAAACATCATGGATATCAAACTAGAGACTTGGCCTGTCCCCAAAAAAACCCCCCTAGCACTTCTCCAGTTAGTACTGGTATAGCCAGTCTCCAGGTGGGATCAACAGTGTACCCGAGCAAATCAGGGTTCACACTGAAGCTAATTTGGTCTCTGAGGGTGTTGTAGATGTTGCCACTCTTGCTGTCTGGTCCCCTAATATGGAAAAATACAGATAGCATCCCTTGATTAAAGCGACAAAAGTAGAATCCCTGCGGGATACAGATGCCAGTGTCACCATGGTGAATGAAAAACTGGTTTCATTCACCATGGTGAATCCTGAACAAACGTATCCAGTTACCAATGCTGACAATGTAACTAAGGTCCATCCCATGGCTATGGTGACCTTAGAATGGGGAGGGGTTACTGGCCTGAAACAGGTAGTGGTCTCTTCTACAATCCTTGGTGGAATGCTTGCTAAGGAATGATCTGGAGTCCTCAGCTTGGGCTGAGGTAGAACTCAAAACCCATGCAGCCATGCTGGGAATCCCTGAACTGGTATGTGTAAAAACAAGAGCTCAAAGTTGAGCACAGGGTGAAAGAGAAGTATTGGAGCTTGGAATAATGGCCCAACCTTCCAAGAAAATGGGCAAGAAGACTGGGGGACCAGCTTCTGAACAGCAAAGGAAATAAGACTCCTCTTCTGAGGAAGAAGTCTTATCCTCTGAGGGAACTGAGTCCATGGAGCTGGATCCTTATAAGGTAGAGCTCTTGGGCCCAGGGGGTCGTTCAAGAGAACAGCTGTGCCAGGGACAGAGGACCTGTCTCACTCTTTAAGACCTGAGGCAGCACGCAGCTGCACAGAAAAAGGGAGATGTCAATGGCTCCACAGGGTATATTGGGAAGATGGGCTCCTACACACTGAGGCCAGAGATACCAAACCTGGTGCAGCCAGGAGAGTGGTAGTGCCTCAGCAGTCTAGGGAGTTTATCCTAACTTTGGCCCATGACTTCCCCTAGCTGGACATATAAGACAGACAAAAACATGGAATAGGCTTGTCAGCCATTTCAACTGTCCCAATATGTCTCAGAAGGTGAAGGAGTTTTTTTTAAACTCCTGTGTCACCTGCCAAACCAGTGGTAAGGCAGGTGGCCACTCAAAGGCCTTCTTCATTCTACTCCCTGTGGTGGGGGTTCCCTTTGAAAGGGTTGGTGTGGACATTGTGGGTCCACTTGAGCCAACCACAGCCTCAGGAAATCAATACATACTGGCAGCAGTGGATCATGCTACCAGATATCCTGAAGCAATCCCCCTTAGGTCTACTACAGCTCCTGCAGTAGCCAAGGCCCTGATTGGTATTTTTACAAGGGTAGGGTTTCCTAAGGAGGTAGTTTCTGAGGGGTACAAACTTCATGTCAGCTTACCTAAAACACATGTGGAATGAGTGTCTTTGACTTTTAAGATCACCACACCATACCATCCACAAACCAATGGACTTGTTAAGAGATTTAACAATTGAAGAGCATGATCATGAGGCTCCCTGAAAAACTCAAAAGGAGATGGGATGTCCTCCTGGCATGCTTGCTTTTCGCCTACAGATAGGTGCCTCAGAAGGAAGTAGAGGTTTCCCCCTTTGAACTTCTGTTTTGCCACCCTGTAAGGGGACCACTTGCACTTGTAAAAGAAGGCTGGGAGAGAGCCCTCCGTGAGCCTAAACAAGATGTGGTGGACTATGTGCTTGACCTCCGCTCAGGGATGGCTGAGTACATGGAAAAGGCATCCAAAAACCTTGAGGCCAGCCAACAGTTCGGGAAGTTGTGGTATGACCAAAAGGCTGCACTGCTAGAATTTAAACCAGGACAGAAGGTATGGGTGTGGGAGCCTGTGGCTCCCAGGGTAGTCTAGGACAGATGGAGTGGCCCTTACTCTATCCTGGAAAAGAAGAGTGAAGTCATCTACTTGGTAGACCTGGACACTAGCAGGACACCCAAAAGGGTGATCCATGTGAACCCCCTAAAGCTCTATTGTGAGAGGGCAGGTGTAACCATGCTGATGGTTACTGATGAGAAACAGGAAGCAGAGAGTGAACCTCTCCCTGACCTCCTCTCTCATGACCCTAATGATGGAGTTGTCTACTCAGATACCCTCACTGCCCAACAGCAAGCTGACTGCAGGCAAATCCCACAACAGTTTGCTGGGCTCTTCTTTTTGGCCCATGGACAGACCCACCTGTGTACCCATGAAGTGGACACAGGAGACAGTTTACCTGTCAAAACTAAGATCTATAGACAGTCTGACCACTACAAAGAGCACAACAAAGTGGAAGTCCACAAGATGCTGGATTTAGGGGGTTATTAAACCCTCTGGCAGTCCCTGGGCTAGCCCACTGGTCTTGCTCCCAAACCTCATTGCAAGGATGGGAAGAGAGGGATGAGGTTTTGTGTGGACTACAGAGGTCTCAACTCTGTCACCAAAACAGATGCTCGCCCTATACCAAGAGCAGATGAGCTAATAAACCTGGTCAGTGCATTGCCTCCCGTGGCGCCACTGTCTAAGTAGAGCCCATTACTTTGCACCTCTGAAGCACTCCTCCACCTGCAGGCTTCTGCCTGCACTTCATCCCTGGTGTCTAGTGGGAGAGCTCTGATTTCCTACTGGGCTACCTTCTGCCTCTCTCCTCCTTTTGCTTCGCTTTGCTCTGCTCTCTGCTCCACTACTGTCCCTTACTGCTCCTTTTCCTTGTTTCTCTCTCACTCTGCTCTCTCTCTCTCACTTTCACTCTCCCCCCCCCTCTCTCTTTCCCCTGCCGCTGCTGCCGCTGCGGCCCCGCCCCTGTTTCGGCTCTGCCCCCTTTTTGGCTCCGCCCCCTTTGTCACGCTGTTTTTCATCCCCCGCCAGCCTCCCAGCTGTCCTCTCCTCCCCCCAACCTCCCTACTTAATGGCGGGTGCATCAAAGGCAACCCGTCTGCGCCGTGACCGCGACCAGTGCCAGAACCCCTGGCTCCCGTCCCCCCCACCGCCGCCACGCACGTCTTCACTACGATGACGCCACCCTCTGTGCCCTCAACACTGGCCGCTCTCCCACCTGCCTTCAAGCCTCCCCGCAGACCACCCGCGGAACCTTCTCCTGCCGGACCTGCACCTTCACCTGCCTCCACGCCAAAGACACCCACCAAGGCAGGATGCAACCATCTCAGATGTATCCTCCTCAACACCCACTCCGTCCACAAGCACGCAGTAGAGCTGTGGAATCTACTCGACTCAGCCTCCCCAGATGTCGCCTTCCAGACCAAGACCTGGATGAACCCCTCCTCAGCACCTGACATCGCCATAGCCATCCCGGACGGCTACAAGATCACCCGCAGGGACCGCTCCAACAAACCAGGAGGAGGCATCGCCATCATCCACAAGAACACCCTCATGATCACGACCAACACCGAAGACACCCTCAGCACTGCCAAACTCCTGCACTTCCAAATCCACACTGACCCAAACACCACCCTTCGAGGGACCCTTGTCTACAGGCCCCCCGACCCACGACAGCAGCTCAGCAACTCCATTGCCAACATCATCAGCACGCACGCTCTCGCATCCACTGACTACATACTCCTCGGAGACTTAAACTTCCACCTCAAGAACACCAGCGACAACAACAACGCCACTGTGCTCGACAACCTCCCCAACCTCGGTCTCAAATTGCTTGTCACAACACCAACCCACTCTGCAGGACACACACTCAACCCTATTTTCTCCGCCAGCAATCGTGTCTCTTTCAGCCACACCACCAAACTCCACTGGACAGACCACTGCTGCAGCCACTTCTCTTTCAAGAAACCCACAACACACCACCACCCACAACGGATCCCCCACCGCAGTTGGAACAAGGTCACCGAAGACCAGCTTATCGCGACCCTCTCCCAGAACCCACCCATCGACACCACCAACCCTGATGCAGCTGCCCGCAACTTCAGGCAATGGGTCAACACCTGTGCCAATACTCTTGCCCCAATCAAGAATCCCTCCAATAGACGCACTGACAGAAAGGCCTTCTGGTTTACCACCGAATCTAAGCAAAGCTGCCGAAGCATGGAAAGAAAGTGGCGCCAAGATCAGACTCTGGACAACCACAAAGCCTTCAAAAACGCCATCCGCAGACACCACCAAATCATCCGAGCCGCCAAAAGAACTGCCTTCAAAGACCAAATCCACAACAACACACACAGCCACCAGGAGCTCTTCAACGTTGTGAAGGAACTCTCCAACCCCTGCTCCAATGTCAATGACATCCCGCCATCCCAAGACCTCTGCGACTCCCTAGCCTCCTACTTCTACCACAAGATTGCAGACATCCACAACAGCTTCAGCACCCAGACCCCCCCGGCAACCACCAACACCACAGATTCACCTCCAACCAACCTCCTGCTCTCATGGACCCCCGTCAATGACAACAACACCATTGAAATCATGAACACCATGCACTCCGGCTCACCATCTGACCCCTGCCCTCACCACATCCTCAACAAAGCAAGCTCTGTCATCGCACCCCCAACTACAGAAGATCATCAACAGCTCCTTCGAGTCTGCCACCTTCCTGGAGAGCTGGAAACACACCGAGATCAACGCCCACCTCAAAAAATCCAAGGCAGACCCAAAGGACCTCAAGAACTTCAGGCCTATCTCCCTGCTCCCCTTCCCAGCAAAAGTCATCGAGAAGGCAGTCAACTGACAACTAACCCGATTCTTAGAGGAGAACCGCACCCTGGACCCTTCCCAATCCGGATTCCACAGCAACCACACCACCGAAACCACCCTCATCGGCGCCACCGACAACATCAGAACCATACTGGACAGCGGCGAAACCGCAGCCCTCATCCTCTTGGACCTCTCGGCCGCCTTCCGACACCGTCTGCTACCACACCCTATGCTCACACCTCAGCAATACTGGAATCGGTGACAGAGCCCTGGACTGGGTCACCTCCTTTCTCACCGGCAGAACTCAGAGAGTCCGCCTACCCCTATTCCGCTCAGAGGCCACCGAAATCATCTGCGGTGTACCCCAGGGTTCGTCCCTCAGCACGACCCTCTTCAACGTCTACATGGCCCCACTCACTAACATCACCCGATCCCACAACCTCAACATCATCTCATACGCCAACGACACCCAACTGATCCTCTTCCTCATCAAGGACTCCGCCAAGACCTACCTCCACGAAGGAATGAAGGCCATCACCGAATGGACGAAGAGCAGCTGCCTTCGGACAAGACGGAATTCCTTATCTTTGGCTCCACCCTTTCTGTGTGGGATGACTCCTGGTTGCCTGCCACTCTCGGAACCTCTCCGACTCCCACTGACCACGCACACAAACTAGGATTCATCTTGGACCCCTCACTATCAATGACCCAGCAAGTCAACGCCATCTCTTCCTCCTGCTTCAACACCCTCCGCATGCTCCGAAAGATCTACAAATGGATACCCACCAAAACCAGAAGAACAGTCACCCAAGCCCTCGTAAGCAGCAAACTGGACTACGGCAATGCCCTCTACGCAGGAACCATGGGCAAACTCCAGAAGAGGCTGCAACGCATCCAGAACGCCTCTGCACGCCTCATCCTGGACATCCCCTGCCACATCACAGACCACCTGAAAAACCTGCACTGGCTCCCAGTCAACAAGAGAATCACCTTCAAACTCCTCACCCACGCTCACAAAGCACTGCACAGCACCGGACCAGAATACCTCAACAAACGACTCTCCTTCTAAACCCCGACCCGGCATCACCGCTCCGCAGACCTCGCCCTCGCAACCATCCCACGCATCTGCAGAACTACAACCGGAGGTAGATCATTTACACACCTCGCCCCCAAAACGTGGAACACTCTTCCCAACCACCTGCGCCACAGCAAAGACCTTCTTACCTTCAGGAAACTTCTCAAGACCTGGCTGTTCTAGCAGTAGCAGCACCCCCCCATCTTCTCCCCCTCCCCTCCTCAGCGCCTTGAGACCCTCATGGGTGAGTAGTGTGCTTTACAAATCCCTGATTGGTTGATTGAATAAACAAATTAGGTGCAGCCAAATTCCTTCGTACCTTTGAATTAACTGCAGGGTACTTGCAAATTAGGATGGCACCTGGAGCAAAAGAAAAGACAGCATTCTCTACAACTGATGGGCACTACCAGTTTACTGGTATGCCCTTTGGTTTCAAGGTTGGTGAATCAAGTCCTTGCTCGTCTGGAGTCCTCTAGTACAGCATATCTAGATTATATTGCTGTCTTCAGGGTAAAGTTTTGCAGGCCTTGCAATCAGAAGACCTCACTATCAAGGCATCAAAGTGCCAGATAGGGCAGGGCACTGTTGTATACTTGGGCCAACTTGAAGGTGGAGGCCAAGTGCAACCCTTAAGAGCCCAAGATCCAGACAATTCTGGACTGGGAAGCTCCAGAAACCCAGACTCTAGTCAGGGCATTGCTTGGCTTGTTACTATAGGAGGTTTGTGAAGGGGTATGGCTCCATTGTGACCCTCACAGAACGGACCTCAAAGAAAATGCCCAGAAACGTAAACTGGACTATTTATTGTTAAAAAGGCCTTTGACACTGTGCTCAGCACCAGTACTCAAAGCTCCAGATTATTCTAAGCCGTTCATTGTGCAGGCAGAGGCCTCTGAACTTGGGATAGGAGCAGTGATGCTGATGATGGCCTTGACCAGCCTGTTGCTTTTATTAGCAGGAGGTTACTCCGTTGCAGTGCCATTGAGAGAGAAGCCTTTGCTGTGGTTTGGTCACTGAAAAAGCTGAGACCATACTTCTATGGTACTCACTTTATTGTTCAAACTGACCACAGACCTCTCAGATGGCTGATGCAAATGAAAGGTGAGCACCCTAAATGTTTGAGGTGGTCCATCTCACTAGAGGGAATTGACTTTTCAGTGGAACACAGACCTGGGACTGCCCATGCCAATGCAGATGGTCTTTCCAGGTTCTTCCACTTAGACAAGGAAGACTCTCTTTTGAAAAGGTTAGTCTCATCCTCTTTCGTTTGGGAGGGGGTTGTGTAGGAAAGCCCCCCTTTTGACATGGTTACCCCCCCACTTTTTGCCTGATATTGATGCTGACTTCACTGAGAGTGTGCTGGCATCCTGCTAACCAGACCCCAGCACCAGTGTTCTTTCCCAAAACTGTACCATTGTTTCCCCAATTCACACGCCCCTGGGCCCCTGGCACACAGCTAAGTCCCTTGTAAATAGTACCCATGGTACCAAGAGCTCTGTGGCCAGGGGAGGTCCCCAAGGGCTGCAGCATGTATTATGCCACCCTAGGGGCGCCCTCACCAAACACATGCACACTGCCATTGCAGCTTGTGTGTGGTGGTGGCGAGAAAAAGACATAGGGGGTCATTACAACATTGGCGGTATAAGGTGCTTACCGCCGTGCAGAAGCCCGCCAATACATCGCCGCGCCCGCGGTAGACCGCCACAGCTATTATGACACACATCACGGAATCCGCCGAAATCCAGACACCCACACAATACCGCCACACCAAAGGTCAGCGATAAACATGCGGAAACAAATCCTCCACCTCCACTGCAACAGAAACACGCCCATGCTATTATGACCCACAAATCCACGCGGCGGTCTTTCAACCGTGGTATTCCATTGGCGGTACACACCGCTGCGCTCAAAATACACACACATCTCCAAAACACCGCCACATTGGACAATTCAAAATACACACACCTGATACACATACAAACAACACTTCCACACACCCAACACAGTATAAAACACACACCCACATCACCCACAAACCCCTACGACCAAACATTTGAGTTGAAGGCGACAGAGAGAGCACAGCAATAGACAACCCCACCACACAGAGGCACACAACACCATCACCCACACAACATCCACGCACAAAACACCACATACCACTACACTCACCACACTCATCAACACATACACCACCCCACACATCACACACACCACCCCATGGCACGCCAAAGACACCCCCGCTTCTCCGAGGAGGAGCTCAGGGTCATGGTGGAGGAAATCATCTGGGTAGAGCCACAGCTATTTGGCTCACAGGTACAGCACACATCAATAGCCAGGAAGATGGAGCTATGGCAAAGAATAGTCGACAGGGTCAACGCTGTGGGACAGCACCCAAGAAATAGGGAGGACATCAGGAAAAGGTGGAACGACCTACGGGGGAAGGTGCGTTCAACGGTATCCAGGCACCACATCGCGGTACAGCCGACTGGCGGCGGACCACCACCTCCTCCCCCTCAACTAACAACATGGGAAGAGCAAGTCTTGTCCATCTTGCATCCTGAGGGCCTCGGAGGAGTCGTTGGAGGAACGGACACTGGTAAGTCAAATCTTAACTATCATAACCCCCACCCTACCTGCATGATATCACACACCCCCACCATCACACCCTCCCCTATCACCCCAAATCTTCACCTATCTACCCATTACACCAACCACCCATCCCAAGCCCAAGCCCTGCATGACATAACTAAGCATCGACACCCATCACCAAAGCATGCCCACTGCACAGACCCAGAACACCCCCCAACCATCAGCACCCAAGCCCCCCCACAGGAATGCCTGCACTGGGGTTCACGCACACCCAACCATTGCACACCATGAAACACACACATGCAATAATCATGTACTTATACCCCCGCAGGAAGCCGAAGGAACGTCACCACACCAGAGGGTCCAGACAACACCACTCCACCCCCAGAAGAGGCCCACAGTGACAATAGCAGCTCTGCCCCACTGGATCTAGATGACAAGGCCGGACTATTGTGGGCCTCGGGACAGTCGGTTCCCCTTGCCCAGCCACAGCCCAACACCGAGCTGCCACCCTCTGGTAACACCAGCACAGCACCCACCCAGCGGGCCCAAACCTCCCTACCCAGGACAGATCAATCAGCTGTGTGTCCACCACTACAGGGCACCCAGGGTAACCCACCACCCCAACAACAACAGGGACCTGGGAGCAGTGGTAGTGGGCACACGGTCCAGGGGACGGAGCCACAGGAACACAGGGGAACTGGGAGGGCTGCTGTGCGACACAGGGAGGACAAGCCAAGGGAACCCACTCTCAACGAGGCCCTCTCCTCCATCATGGGAGCCTACCACCACTCCCAGGAGACGATGGCCACGGTCCTGGACAAGTTGCAGAAGACCCTGCGTCTGCAGGAGGAACAATATATGGGGTTCAGGGAGGAGCTCAGGGCCATCGGCACCGCCCTGGGCACCATTGTAGGGGTGCTGACGGACATTCAAAAGACCTTGAGGGACACCGTGGCACTGCAAGGGGCCCCTGACACTAGGCAGGACGACAAACTGCCCACCACCTCCGCCGGCGCTAGTGGACAGGACGTCCCGCCACAGGACCACCACACCAGCACCCCACCCCCTGCAGACGGACAACCACCACGCAAGCGGGCACTGAGATCCAGGAACAGGACAGAGCAAGATGGCAACACCCCCGCCAGGAAATAAGACCACCCTGATAGTCCTCCCACTGTCCCACTTTGTTGCCCTGCCCAAATCGGAACTGGGCCAGCTCCACTTCCTATGCCCAGATGTGCAATGTACCTGTGAGACTATTAGACTGGACTCTGCCATGAACATTCCTCCACCATCACCCATCACCATTTTACAACCCCCCTTCATTTTTGTACACTTAAATAAACACCCTTCAAACACCAAAAATAATGGAGTCAGTCAATGATTTGTAAATCTGTATAATCAATTACAGTTGCATAATGGGTTACCCATTGGAAGGCTAACATACCTATGTCGCACATCACAAGCCCTTCAAGGATGCAAACAGTTGACACGTAGGTTACCACACTTGTGGAACTGAAATGGAAGAGGACAACTCAGTTAACAAATAGTGAGTGAAATTGAGGTACAGGATAAAGGTAGATGTGTGAAAGTGAATGTAAAGGTAAAATAGAAAATGTGCTCACCTGTGTGTCACTGGAAATATTGCTGTATGACTGACTCTCTGTTGTCGTTTTCGTCTTCCTCAGCTTCATCCTCATCACTGTCCACAGGCTCCAAAGGCTCCACAGCTGCTACAACACCGTCATCTGGATCATCCTCCTGCAGAAAAGGCACCTGGCGTCGCAAAGCCAAGTTATGGAGCATGGAGCAGGCGATGATGATGTCGCACACCTTCTTCGGTGAGTAGAATAGGGATCCACCTGTCATATGGAGGCACCTGAACCTGGCCTTAAGAAGGCCGAAGGTGCGCTCGAGAACCCTCCTAGTCCGCCCATGGGCATCATTGTACTGTTCCTCTGCCCTGGTCCTGGGATTCCTCACTGGGGTCAATAGCCAGGAAAGGTTGGGGTAACCAGAGTCCCCCAATAGCCATACACGGTGCCTCTGGAGTTCCCCCATCATATCAGGGATGCTGCTATTGCGCAGGATGTAGGCGTCATGCACAGAGCCAGGGAACATAGCATTTACCTGGGAGATGTACTGGTCTGCCAAACAGACCATCTGGACATTCATAGAATGATAACTCTTCCTGTTCCAGTACACCTGTTCACTCCTGCGGGGGGGACCAGAGCTACATGGGTCCCATCAATGGCACCTATGACATTGGGGATATGTCCAAGGGCATAGAAGTCACCTTTCACTGTAGGCAAATCCTCCACCTCAGGGAAAATGATGTATCTCCTTACGTGTTTCAGCAGGGCAGACAACAATCTGGACAAGACGTTGGAAAACATAGGCTGGGACATCCCTGATGCCATGGCCACTGTTGTTTGAAATGACCCACTTGCAAGGAAATGGAGCACTGACAGCACCTGCACGTCAGGGGGGATTCCAGTCGGATGGCGGATTGGTGAAATCAGCTCTGACTCCAACTGGGTACACAGTTCCTGGATTGTGGCACGGTCAAACCTGTAGGTCACGATTAAATGTCGCTCCTCCATTGTCAACAGGTCCACCAGCGGTCGGTACACCAGCGGATTCCGCCATCTTCTCATATGTCCCAGCTGACGGTGCCTACGAAGGACATCAGCGAAGAAACAGTCACAATTCTTCCAGGTATGTACCCACAGTCACACACAAGACTACCCCAGACAATAAACCCTTCCTGTATGTGTGTTGAGTGTAGGCCTCAGTATGTGTGACGCAGTTGAAAATGAATCCATGTGGGCCCCTGAAATGGCGGCTGCCTGACCTCTAAACTAGGACATTGGGATTGTGGGGTAACAGCGCTGGTGTTGCACACCGTCGCGGTAGGCGGTCGTAGAGCGCGGCGCAATGCTGCATTGGTTAACAATGGACCCTATGGGTCCCAGGAGCCAATGAACAGGTGCGCCGGCGGTGATGATGCGCCCCGCCGCGGACGTCACCGCCGCGGACGTCACCGCCATTTTCTATCTCTTCAATCACTAGATACCTGACCTTCGACAGGAGAGGACCTACACTGCTAGTGCTGCTGTGACCTCGGTCTAGAAGCGACGATGGCTGCTGCATCTGGGGTAAGGGCCCCTGCCTTCACATCGGAGGAGTTGGAGAAACTTGTGGATGGGGTCCTCCCCCAGTACACGCTACTCTACGGTCCTCCAGACCAACAGGTTAGTACACTGGGAGCACGTTGTAGGGGCTAGGCCTGGGTGGAGAGGGCTGGGTGGAAGAGGGAAGGGGGCAGAAGTCATACTACAGTAAAGCATGGGAATAAATGGGCCACATGGTCAGAATATGGAGGGGCCCACACACATTGATGGTGCAATTGGTAATGACTGTTCCTCTTCCCTTGTGCATGTCATGTAGGTCAGCGCCCACCAGAAGAGGGACATTTGGCATGCCATCGCCAAGGAGGTCCGGACCCTGGGGGCCCACCAGAGACGGGGCACCCACTGCCGGAAGAGATGGGAGGACATTCGCCGCTGCAGCAAGAAGACGGCAGAGGCTCAGCTGGGGATGGCCTCCCAACGTGGGAGGGGTGCCCGTCGTAACATGACCCCCCTGATGTTCCGGATCCTGGCGGTGGCCTACCCGGAGTTGGATGGGCGCTTAAGGACATCACAGCAGACACAAGGGGGTGAGTACAAACTCATTCGGTGGACTTTGCGTGCAGTGGAGGTGTCTGGGGGGGGGAGGTGGGCTGTGGGTGTCCGTAGGCCAGGGCGAGTTAGTTAGGCAAGGCCCCTCCGTAATGTAGGCCATGCGGCACTCTACCCCACCTCAGAAAACTAGCAAGTTGAGGTATAGTTGCCCCTGTGGCATCCATGTGCGCAGATTTCCAGCATTGTCATGTAGCCCATATCCATGAAATTGCATGTGCAGAGGGCACGAGCACGGTGTTGTGCATGGGGCTGCTGCGTCTGTCTTGTCCGCCAACGGTAACGGTATGCCATGTACTAAAACTCTCTTACTTCTGCCCCCCCCTTTTCCTGCTCTCCCTGTCCGTTTGTTCATCAGCATCAACAGGCAGAGGTACAGTGGCACCGGAGCACGAGGGAGCTGCATCCCACATGGCCATGGAGGGCCACACCACAGACTCTGAATACACCAGTGGGACGGAGGGCGAGGGGAGCTTCACGTCGGCCACCGGATCACCAACCAGCGACACAGACTCGTCCGCCGATGTGAGGTCCCCTGTGGTGGCGGCACCATATGTGCGCCCCACTTCTCCAGGTACAGCCGCCACCCCCCCTACCAGCACCGCCCTCCCAGCAGCCCCTCAGCGTTCACTCCGTGCCCGCTCACCCAGGAGGGTGGGCATCACCTTCGCCTCTGGCACCTCAGGCCCTGCCCCAGTCACTCCTGCTGCCCTCAGTGAGGAGGCCATTGACCTCCTCATGTCACTCACTGTTGGGCAGTCTACCCTTGTGAATGCCATCCAGGGTGTAGAAAGGGAGTTGCAACACGGTAATGCATTCCTGGAGGGCATTCATTCTGGTCAGGCTGCCCTTCAGCGATCCCTGCAATCTCTGGCCTCAGTACTGATGGCAGCAATTGTCCCTGTGTCCAGCCTCCCCCCTCCAACTTCCTCCACCCAGACCCAATCCCCTGTATCCCAGCCCATCCCGAGCACACCTACAGACCAGCATGCAGACAAGTCAACACACCCAAGTAGCTCAAGCAAACATAGGCACCACACACACCACAAGCACTCACACAAGCATCACACCCATACAGACAAAGCAACATCCACTGTCTCCACTGTGTCCCCCTCCTCCTCTTCTCCCTCCTCCCTCCCAGTCTCGTCTACACACACACCTGCATGCACCACATCTACAGGCACTAGGATTCGCACCAGGACACCCAGCACCACACGCCGCTCACCTGCACTCACCACCTCCACTGCTATTTACACGTCCCCTGTGTCCTCTCCCAGTGTGTCTGTGACGCCCCCTCCCAAAGTACGCAAACGCCGGCAATCACTCACCCAACATCCATCCACTTCACGACAGCCTCCAGTACCTGCACCTGCACCCAAAACAGCCAAAGTGACACCTCCTACAACTACCTCCTCTTCCTCCACTCCCAGACCCCCTCCAGCTACCCATCCCAGTGTTCGTCAGAAACTGTCCCTGTGTCAAATTGACCTTTTTGCCCCCAACCCCCCCCTCCAATTCATCAGTCCTGTCATAGCGCCTCAGCCAAAAATCCTCCAGGACCAGTGGTGCCTGTTCAAGGATTTTGGAGTGCACCGTCCACCAGGGAAGGCAGTAGAACCTGGAGGCAAGGCACAGGCAGCCCACCCCCTGTAAAGGCTCCGAAATTGGAGAGTGGACGACGTGACCGTGGCAAGACTCCTGGTGGGACAACAAGTGAAATGGGATCGAAGGCGATTGGTGAGTCAGCTGTAACTCCAAAAAAGGTGGGGAAGGTCCAGAGGAAGTCTGCCCAGCCTGTTGTGAGTGTCACGGCGGAGAAGTGCGCCATCATTTCCGGCGGTCCAGACACAACCGCCAGCACCGTCGTCACTGGTCCAGAGACCACCGCCAGAGTCACAGCCCAGGAGGGCTCAAGTATCGTCACTGGTCCAGAGACCACCGCCAGAGTCACAGCCCAGGAGGGCTCAGGTATCGTCACAGGTCCAGAGACCACCGCCAGAGTCACAGCCCAGGAGGGCTCAGGTATCGTCACTGGTCCAGAGACCACCGCCAGAGTCACAGCCCAGGAAGGCTCAGGTATCGTCACTGGTCCAGAGACCACCGCCAGAGTCACAGCCCAGGAGGGCTCAGGTATCGTCACTGGTCCAGAGACCACCGCCAGAGTCACAGCCCAGGAGGGCTCAAGTATCGTCACTGGTCCAGAGACCACCGCCAGAGTCACAGCCCAGGAGGGCTCAAGTATCGTCACTGGTCCAGAGACCACTGCCGGAGTCACAGCCCAGGCGGGGCCAGGATGCCACAGCCCCGCTGGGCAATGATGGAACGTCATGCCACACACCAATGTCCAGTGTGGAAATCGTCATGCCACACACCAATGTCCAGTGTGGAAATCGTCATGCCACACACCAATGTCCGTATCAGAACCGCCATGTCAAAGCACCGCTGAAGAGGGCAAAGACCGCCATGTCAAAGCACCGCTGAAGAGGGCAAAGACCGTCATGTCAAAGCACCGCTGAAGAGGGCAAAGACCGCCATGTCAAAGCACAGCTGAAGAGGGCAAAGACCGCCATGTCAGAGCACCGCTGAAAAGGGCAAAACCGCCATGTCAAAGCACCGCTGAACAGTCCTGAAACGCCATGTCATAGCACCGCTGAAGAGGGCAAAGACCGCCATGTCAAAGCACCGCTGAAGAGGGCAATGCACCGGGTAGGAATGAATGGCCCGCCACATCAGGCATCCTTATCCCATGAGCAGCTGGGACAGTGACAGGACACTACCATTCACGGGGAGACTCATCCAGTCTGGGCACCAGTCACCCCCCAGTACCAGTATGGACCTGCATTAACTTGAGAGACTGTGGCTTTGCACTCCCCAGGATGTAACAGTGGGCAACCCACCCACTTGGGAGACTTGAGAGACTGTGGCTTTGCACTCCCCAGGATGTAACAGTGGGCAACCCACCCACTGTATAGACTTGAGAGACTGTGGCTTTGCACTCCCCAGGAAACATCAATGGGCATGGAGCCCCGTCGTGGATCAGGCTTTGCGTTTATGTGGCTGAGGTGCCACCCCTTCCCTTCCCCCTGAGGTGCCTGTAGTGTTTCTATCTGATGCCCCAGCAGTGTTCTCTCCGATTTTGGTCAGGTATCTATTGTGGGCCTCGCCCATGCATTTTTGGACTGTTTGTGCACGGACATTGTTGTGTACATATCTGCACTACTTCTCAGATTGTATACATGTAAATAAGAGTGATTTTAGTATACATATATTTGTTTATTTTTGTATGACATGTATATTGGCACATTACAAAGTTTGTCCGAAATTCGCATTGTCTTTGCATTCTTCCGGGGGAATTGTGGGTTGTTACTGTGATGTTTGTAACTGCATTGGTGTGTATGTTGTAATATGCGAGGGTGGGGGTGTTTGGTGGGTGTCCCCCTAACTTTTGCCTCCCCCCTCCCCCGTGTTGTAGGTGCTGTACTCACCAGTATCTTCTGCGCCTACGTCGCTGTTGGTCGTGAAGGAGCAGAAAGACAAGGGCAGGTAGTATATGGAGTTCTGGGTCCATAGAGTCGTCGTTCCTCGTGGGATATGTTAAGGTTAGCGTTTTCCCATAGCAAAAGCTGTTTCCGCTGTGTTTTTATCCACGGTGAATCCACCCCGGAAAAGGTGGCGGATTGCCTGTTGTTATACTGTGGGCGGTACATTGTCTCCCGCCTGTCTGTTGGCGGTGACCGCCGCGATGCTTGTCTGTACCGCCGTGGCGGGCGAAGTGTTAAAGTGGCTGTCTTTGTTGGCGGTTTCCGCCTGGGTCATGATTCCCTTTTTTTGTCCGCCGGCCTGTTTGCGGTATTACCGCACCTTTAACACCGTCCGCCAGGGTTGTAATGACCCCCATAGTCCACAGGGCACCCCCCTTAGGGGTGCCATGCCCCCAAACCACTACCTGTGGCATAGGTAAGTCACCCCTCTAGCAGGCCTTACAGCCCTAGGGTCGGGAGCAATATACCACAGGTGAGGGCACAGCTGCATGAGTAATATGCCCTTACAGTGTCTAAGTCCATTCTTAGACATTGTAAGTGCAGTGCGGCCATACTGAGTACATGGGCTGGGATTTTGTCAGTACAAATTCCACAGCTCCTTAATGGCTTCACTGAAGACTGGGAAGTTTGATAAAAACTTCTCAGCACAATAAACCCACACTGATGTCAGTGTTGGATGTATTGAACAATTCACCCATAGGTCATCTTAGAGATGTCCCCTGTATTTTAGCCAAATTTCTAGTGCAGGACTGACCAGTCTGTGCCAGCCTGCCACTTCCAGACAAGTTTCTGACCACATGGGGTGAGAGCCTTTGTGCTCTCTGTGTCCAGAAAAAAGGCTGCACTGGGTGGAGGTGCTTCACAGCTCCCACCTGCAGGAATTGTAACTCCTGGAGGTGCGCCTCAAAGGCTCAGGCCTCTTGTTACAGTGCCCCAGGGGCACTCCAGCCAGTGGAGATGCCCGCCCCTGGACAAAGCCCCACATTTGGCAGAAAGTCAGCAGGAAAATTAGGAAAAACTAGGAGGAGAGACCACTTCAGCTAGGACCACTCCTAAGTTGTCCAGAGCTGAAGTGACCCCCCCTCCTTGCAGAATCCTCCATCTTGGTTTGGAGGACAGGGACGAATAGGGTTTGTTCTGTGTTGCCCTGCCCAAAGGGATTGGACACTGGAAAGGTGTAGTCTCCCTCAGGGACAGTAGCCATTGGCTACAGCCCTCTGACCCCTGTAACACCCCTAAATCCAGGATCTAAGGGCTCCCTTGGACCTATCTTGTCAAATTCATAGCGACCTCAAGAAGAAAGAAGGACTGCTAAACTGACTCCCAGCAGAAAAGACTGAAGATACCAACTAATTTGGCCCCAGCCCAACCGGCCTGTCTCCAGCTTCTGAAGCCCCTGCTACAAAAAAGCAACACATCCTACAGGACCAGCGAACTCTTAAAAGCCTCAAGAGGACTGTCTGCACACCAGAGGACCAAGATCTCCCATGGACAGAGGCCCTGTCCAGAAATAAACTCCAGCAAAGGACTCCAGAACTGCTCCGGATCGACGAGTCCTGCCCACTCTGCACTCAATGCACACGGCCCCTATCCAGGTGGCCCACCAGTCTATAGCAGGTCCCCAGGCAATTCTGACCTAGTGTCCACCCTGGGTTGCCCCTCCCGGCCAACACCACGACGCCTGCTGCCTAAATCCGGAGGACCCCCTTGACCGCGAGAGAACTGGTTGAATATTCCTGACGCCTAAAGGTACCCCTGCACCCGCAGCCCCCTGGCCTTGAGGAATCCGACCACTGGTCCAGCAACATTTAGCAGCCATTCCTCCTCCTTGTCCAACCTATGGTTTTCCGGAACCGACCCCCTGGACCTAGCCTCCCCTGTGATCCCCGGGGTCCCCCTTTTTTAAAAGCATTGGGAGCCTGACGCTGTGTTTGCACCCTGCACCTGGCCTCCCCTGTGCTGCTGAAGGTGTGTGTTTGGTGCTGACCTGTGCACCCTCGGTGCTCACCTAAACCCCCCAGGTCTGCCCTCCGAAGACATGGGTGTTTACCTGCAAGCAGATCCAATTCTGAGTGCCCCTAGTCTTCATAGGACCCCATTCCAAATCTGGCAGCAACTTTGACCTCTGCACCTAGGCGGCCTGTGTTGCTGGTAGTGGGTGTTTGGGGCTAACTTCAAACCCAATCTGTGGACATCCTAACCCCCAGAGACTGGAACTGTAAGTCTTTTATTACCTTAAAACTGTACTAACCTTTCTTCCTCCCTAGAACTGTCTTTGAAAATTGCACTGTGTCAACCTTTAAAACAGATTATTGCTATTTATTTGAAAACCATATAACTTTCCAAATTGAAACAAAGTGTTGTTGATACATATGCTTGCTACTGACTTTCAAATTTGCTTACCTGCAAACTGAATCTTGTGGTTCTAGAAATAAAGTAACAACATATATTTTTGCTATAAAAAAACAATTGGCTTAGAGTTAATCATTGAGTTATTGCCTGTGCGTGTAGAACAAATACTTTGCACCACCCTAAAATAAGCCTAACTGCTCGACCACACTACCACAAAAGAGAGCATTAGTATTACCTACTTTAACCTCTTTTAAGCCTCTGGGGAAACCCTGGACTCTGTGCACACTATATCTCATTTTGATATAGTATATACTTAGCCAGCTTCCTACACTGGGTGTGCTGCTTCCCGGATTTTACTGACTCCCTTTCATCATACCTCCGCAGTATTGTATTGAGATCCAATAGCGCGCACATATAAACACGAGGCATCATCAACAGGATTTTGCTTCTGTCAAGTTGCCGTTTGGATGTTAGGATCATACAGGGAGTGTGCCACTGTATTCCCTTGACATGGTGTGTGAGATTATCCTGGTTTGCTGTGTGTTGCACAGTATCGTCTTGTATCCATCATATATTTCAGCCCAAACCTTGCACTGTTTCCCAGTCCATGTACACAACCTGTGACAGTGCACAATGGTTGTGGGGTACATGGCCCCACCCACTAGTGAATTAGGGTATACTTCACTTGAGCCTCCAGTATGATAGGTCAGCTGGACAGGGCGAGGAGAGCTGAGATGATGATGACATGTGGTTCAATCAATACTCACATATTCCATTCTGAGATGCCACTGCTCATATTTTTGACAGACTCGCGACTGGTCCACCTCGATATATTCCCACAAAAACTCACCTGCCAGCAAGACATCATATACCTTGTAACTTGGAAGCCTTATTGGCCAATGCCTCTCTCAATATCTGTCCTCTTAAAGTGCTGTTCCATCACATGTTTATATATTTTTCTACATCAATCATGCATTCTTTTCCCATAACATATGCAGATAGTGGTCACATGTTTTAAACTCATATTTTGTTCTTCCTATTTTGGTAGTTCATAATGTCACACCTACAACACATAACACTACTTTTGCATTTGTGAACCTTAGCATGACTGCTGTTGTTTCAATTTCTTGTATAATTTTTTTGGGTTTCTCCAAACGTTATACTTCTTTATGCACAGTTCAGTCTTACCGTTCTGCCGTTTTTTTTTTATTTGATATTTTTCCAATTTTACAAAGTCTACAGTTATGCACAAATAATATAATATAACATCAACTGTATGTAACTGGAAAAGGACAATATGGACGAGCAAAATCAGCCATATCAGTGCAATCCTTTTGACTGTGGACCCATCTTGGTCCATCCTGCTGATTCGCCGCAATCAATGTAATGGGCACTGACTGATAAAAGTTTCAAGAAGAAACTAAATTCATCACAGAGGAGATGGAAATCATGGGTGAGGGAATCCTCGTAAAGTACCCTCAGCTGTCAGGATCAGCAGTTGAGTCTCAAGGCAAAACTCAAAATCTTCCAGGACATAATCAGGAAGTGCACCGTGGGGAGGATTACCACCAGGAAGGACAGGGATCTCAGGTGTCGCCAATAAGACATCTACCACTGGTCGCAGCTCAGTGCACTTGACATCCCATGGAGGTTCTCTGACAGTCTGGTCCTGGTTCATCTCAGTGCTCCAGAGGGCCCTGGTGGTGACCTGCCCCGGAAGCCATGCTCAACTGCAAGAACCCGAGAGCAGCAAAGCTGTGAGGACCACTGACTTTTATTGCATCTGAAACATTCTTATCCTACTTCAGAATTTGGTGTTGGTTATCTTATTTTTAAAGGCTACAAAAATTTGAACGACAAGATGAAAAAGTTGGAACAGTTTAACAGGAAGAATGGGACTAATGCTATTGTTTAGCAACCATACCTCTCAAGGTGACATCATTTAGTGAGGTGCAGCAGAAACTCAAATGCACGTGGCTATCTACATGTGAATCATCACAACAGGAAGATTTGGTCCATGAGGTATGGAATGTCATCACCTGTCATTCACTGGTATGACTGTTTAGCCTATTCATTGATTTCTCTACCCTGTATGGCATGGCAACACAAAGGAACAACGTATATTACCCAACTGTGCTATGCTTGTCTTTGTGTGGGGATGGACATAACTGTGAGTTATTAGGATGTTCACAGGGAAGTTAGGTTTCACAGTCTTCTAACGCACACGGATAGAGACATAATAACCCAATGGCATGTAAGTTGCATGCTTACAAAAATGAAGTACGTTCACACGTACTACTATATATTAAAAGCATTATCTATGCTGTGTAATCATCTCTAAATAAATGAGTGGCTATTTGTTTCATGTTGCTTCAATTATTCTACAACCCTCAGACCTGAAATGCATGTTTCTTGTAGCTGGTATATGGTTGATCAATGCTTTGGAGCCATGGCACTACTCTATGTAACCATCATGCATGTTAGTCCAACGCCCTTCTTGCAAATTAGTGCAACAGTGTGTCTTTTTGTATATACACGACAGCATGTCAACCACCTTAAGTATTGAATCTGCAGCACACAAGCACAATGTTGTAGCTGTGAACCTTTTTGCTCCTGTTCTGTGACATATTGCCTTTTTATGTGATCTTTGCCTCTATTTTTTAAAGTAAGCATCAGCCGGTGGACTCCGCAGGATAGCAATAAAGAACCAGCTCCTTGGCCTGAGGACAACTGGGTGCCAGGTGGTCAAGGACCAACACAGGAGCCCACAATCTCTACGTCGTCCTCAGTGAAATGTCTCCTCCTCTTTATGGGTCTGGTTCCTTCTGGTGAACTTCCCTCTGTGATGATCTAAAGCTCAGGTAGATCAGGGGTTTGCTAGAAACAGTTCTGTCTTTCAGCGTAAACCTTTTTTCGTGGGGTGCCAATGGAATGAGATATATCTGCTTTACCTATTTCTCCATGTGTACATTTAAGCTACATGTGCTTGCGTGATGGAATATTATGGTTATGCCACACAGGTGTGTTACCATGTTCGGTGGCGATATTTGTGTGAGAAAATGCACACACATGACAAACTCAAAAACAGGTACATGCTGTACCACCCATGATCTACATATGCTAAAGTGAGTGGACATCATAGTCTTTGGATTCATAATATGATGCTCCTACATTTTATGAATTATATGAATTTGCAGATTTAGTCGAATGTAAGGTTAAATTGTCACCTAAGTTTAAAATTGCTAATTTTTCTTTGAGTATTGGGAGTGTTCACTTTGTTAAAAAGAGACAAAGACACGGAATTGTACACACGTTAAGACATGTCACTGAAAACATCACCGAAAACACTAATATTTTAATATAAATTCAAGACACATATAAAAATACCGTGTAAACTATTCGTAACTCACAGATTGCAATGCATCAAAACAGAAAATAGTTATCTTTAATGTTTACAGCAAATATGGCGCTGCACAGGCTACGCGAGATTTCGTTGTATAGTGCACAGCGCTAGAAAAGTAACGGGAATCCTTCATTAATAGAACATTGGTAGAAAATTAAAGGGTAACCTTCATTAATAGAACATTGGTAGAAAATTAAAGGGTATCCTTCATTAATAGAACGTTTCTTAGCCACTACAATTCGTGAGGCTCAAGATAAAAATATAAATTTCAACCAAACTATTATCATAATATTAGACATATTAAAGCACAAAAAAGTGCTAATAATAAAAAGCCCACAATGGATTTATATATGTCATTATAGATGTGAAAAACCCAACATTTTATTAAGAAATCAATAAGAGCAAACTCTCAGCTTTACAACATAAAGTCCATTCATTAAGGGAGCAGGTCAGCAGCAGCTGCGTTCAAATAGTGTTAATTCAGTCTGAGCCAGTGCTTAATTTGTAAATAAAAACGTGCCGGTGCCCAAAGCCCTCCTCTTAAACACGCGGCTGATGCAATTAAATGTGAAAACACAGAATACTGAGGCGGGGTAATCCTGAAGCCATCTGGGCCTCCTCAATCCATTTACAGCCACGCCCTGCCCCCTCGCCTCACTCTAACAGCTCTTTACTTTCTCCCTTTGCGACGCTTTTTCATTTTTCCCTTCCTCCATCTTTCCCAAATGTGTCTTTTGCTCGCAACAAATGCTCGAGGAAGAAGAATAAACCCCGGCCCTTAAAAATAAGTGCCGGTGCTCAGCACCGGAAACAACAAGCACACATTAAGCACTGGTCTGAGCCAACAACTAGACCGTCAGTTTCAGCTGCCCAGAACACCAAAAAGTGTATGAAGTACAAGGGTAACCCCAACACTTTCCAGAACCTGGGGCAATACAATATATAAGAGAAAACAATGGTTCACATCGGCTTTACTCCCCAAAAAATATTATCTACTCTATAGTTTTAAGTTTTACCAGGAATGGCTCACAGGGCTTTGTTGGGGTGGGGCAGTGTGGGTGTTGCGGGGAAGTGGGGGAGGGGGGCAGGGGGAAGCACAGGGGAGGCGAATTAATCAAAATAAATGTTTTTGAAATCCCTTACCTGCTTTTCTGCCGCGGCTAATCTCCCTTCCCTGCGGCCAATCCTGACACTGCTCAAAGCAGACTGGGAGCCTGTGCATGCTCGTGCCGGGCTTGAGATAGCCTACAGCGCATGTATGTTAGGCCAGCCCGAGACGGCCGGCCAAACATACATGTGCAGTGAGGGGAGTACACAGTGCACTCCCCTCATCTCGTCATCCCCAATGCCCCGGCTCTTTAACAAACGAAATGATAATAAACATGATTTATTATCATTTCATTTGTTAAAGGGTTTGCAATGGCTGCTGCTGGCAGGGTGGTGACACTCCTCCGCCCTAATAGAGGAGCCTCGACGGAGTTTTACCCAGTCAAGTATAGAGCAGCGAAAGAAAACAATATTCTATAGCAATTAATTTATTCATTACATAATTTCTAAATTTCAATAGCTGTAGTCAAGATCCAGTGCTCACACTAATGTGGGAATTGTCAATAGACTTATCATATAGACTCCATTTATATTGTGAAAAATAACTCTAAGAAGTCATATGTATTTTTATGTGTGATGTACGTATTCTTTTCATTTCTCCATCACTTATCTCTGCACCCTTTTTCACTTTAGTGTGAGCACTGGATCTTCACAAAATATAAATTTTTTCATGTCTTTATGCAAATAAGTGCTCCTTTTTCTCCTTTTATGGAGGTTTCAGCTCTTTTTCCTCCTCTTGTCTTCCTCATTAAGCTTGCGTAGGGCTGTTTACGTCAGGGCACATGTCATTGTTGGACCTTTGGCACCATCCTTGTGGGACTAAATTTTCTCGAGATATTGGTGTGGATGCTTAGTGAGATGGGCTCATTCACTGAAAATAACTGTAACATAATCTAATGGTGATGAGGACAAGTAAATGACTTCTTTAGTCACCCAGTGCCACAGCTCTAGGTTCTTATGAATATCTGACCAGCAAGGTGGCCACTGCATAACTTAAAGGGAGATTCGGGTGTGGGTGACAGGACGACAGAGACGAGCTAGAAATAAAAAAAAAGCACTTACCTTGCCTCCATCCCTACTGCCTCCTGCTGCCTCACGCTCCACTTTTTCTGGTGTCCCACCATGCACTGCTGGGACACCAGCACAGGCTCCCCAGCAATCCTGGTGCTGCTTATATGAAAAACCTTGCCTGAAAACAGCACCAGGATTTGTCTGAACAGAGTGACTGCTGCTCAGACACAGTCTTGGGGGTCTGTGCAGTTTCTCCAAACCAGCTGTTAAACGCAGCCGGGATGGAGAAACCTAAGTGCTCTTGTGTGTTTGACTGGTCTCAGACGGCCGTCCAAACACACATGTGCACTTAGGTGCACTCTGCCCTCCTCCCGCCTCCCGGGGCCCAGCCCCGCCCCTTCCTGCACTGCTAACTGTGCCAGAAGCAGAAAAATAAAACAATAGTAATCTATCTTAAATTTTCTGCTTCTGGCACAGCAAGTGGGGCGACGCTCCTTCACCATAGCGAAGAAGCCGCCGCTGCTGACCAGACACAGAGAAGTATCCCTACCTGTACTGCACTTTTGGAAGTAAAGCAAATCAGCTTTTTTGCTTGGATTACACTATTATAATTAGAAAATCATCAACACTGAAGCTGCAACGCAGACATGAGAATGGTGCACTGCTTGTAATGTTGCTAGAGGCACCCACTGAATGGGAATAAGGCCTTCGTGATGGCTGGTGAACTCCTATCTCATTTGAGATACATTGGTGTGTGTGTTTGGCTAGGCCTCGTGCAGTCAGCTTCATTACACTGTATAGCATGACCCAAGCAATCCTTCATTCTCATGTTTCCTGGTGTCACTGAGCCACCTTCACTTTGTTTCACTCTACAACTCTGCATCGCTTCATCTCCTCGGTGTGCTGCTGTTTCACAAATTAAGAGTGACTGTCGATGAAGTGGCAGAGCTGAGCCACCAGTCAGGGACCCAGCCAAGTGTGAAAGACACATGCATTCAAGTTATTGAAATGAGCCCTGTTTTTTATTCCAGGACAGTAGAGTGACATGTTGAAGGGTGTCTGTGTTGTAAACCCCGTGTGCCTACTCTTTTGAGTGACACATGCAAAAGTATGCATTTTACAAACTGCACATGTCAAAGATAAAATGATTATTGTTTTAAACATGAATGTAACATATATGTAAATAGAACGGCATGTATGTGATAATGTCTTGCAAAAAGGAATGTGCATTTACGTAAGTGTCCCGTGACAGCATAAATACATTTACGTAATACATGGAGGTCTCTGCACAAAGACATCTATATTAGTCAAACTTGACTTTCTTCATAGCTGACTTCGTCCTTCACTTGCTTATAATCCTAGTTTGACATCATGGGTATTTTCTTTAAATTCAAAAACTGCAGAATGTCTGTGTAGGTGTGAAATCCAGGGGAACGTTTCATAAACAATTTTATTGACATGGAATTGCTTACAATTACAATTCATTGCAGAATGAAAGGGAGTTACAGTTTCTTGTCTTTCAAGGCTGGACTTCTGCGGTTTTTCCCTGCGAAGAATAGAAGTGCAAACCTAACTGTACATCAGCGAATTCATGTCAACAATAGAAACTCCGGCATTTGTGTAAAAGCAGCGATTTAAGCAGCAATACCACCCATTATCTTTTCATGTAGGCATACTAATGTATTCCTTCCGGGTCCCCACATCTAGAAGTGCCGTGGGGCAGCATGTAGCATACATCAGCTCTCCAATAGTCAACATCTCTCTATACCAGAGCTGCTTCAGCTCTCCTGTGGTTAGGAATGACCCACTTAGCTAGGGGTAAACACAAGTTCAAGAGAGATTTGGGCCCTCTGGCCTGTTAAGAATGCTCCACAAGGCAATTTTGGGCTCATTCGCCATTACCAGCCTCCTACCCCAGGCGGAGTACTTCCGTGACTTACTCCTAATAGGCATAAACTGCTGTACAAACACCCCTTCTCCGCGAGGCCATGTTTGGCCATGTTTGGACAGACACTCTTCCAATGACATATTTTCCACTCAGACACCTTTGACATATTTTGGAACTGCTTTGGAAAGACTGTGAACGTTTATTATATTTTTATAAATAAATAATAAATATCCATAGTGCACATATCTCACAGATGTAAGTCAACCAGCTTTTGTTAAGCAGTATAGACCAAAGACTATCCCCACGACAATTGACGGAAATCAACCATGGTTGTGGAATGGAGAATGGATGGACTAGCTATTCCTACTCTGATATCAATATAAGGCTAGCCAAAGAGTTGGAATAAAATAAAGGCTGAAGTAGTAGCCAAGCACCTCACATTCCACACGCCCACCTTAACCAGTACTAGATTTGTATCATCCATGATCTTTCTGTTGACCTCAATGTTCCTGGAGGGGAAAAGTTACACAGCTAAGTTTCTACAACTTTCTATAGGACAAAGCCGGACTGGCCACGCATAGTAGCCCTGGCAAATTTGTCAGACCAGCCCCCCAGGGTGGGGGAGGGGGCACAAGAGTGAAGCATTGCTGCTTTTGTTATTGAGGCCTGGTATTGCAGCACCCCTGCAAAACCAGCCTCTAGTAACAAAGCTGGCCCCTACTGCTGTAGAACCGGCCCCCACCCTTCTAGCCTCCTAGGGAAACACCTCATGCCCAGTACGGCCAGTCCATGCCTTCTATGGGACCCTCTTCACTTATGTCTAATTTACTAAAATAAGGAAGAGTTGTGGTGGTGGTAGGCATGCAGAAACACAGCAGTATTAACTAGAAGACCTGAAAAAAGCATGTATGATCTAGGAAACATATCACTCCATTACCAGTGTCCAGGCACTGACCCACCAAGAAAGCTATGTGTTGCAGGAGGTTGGCATTCTTCCGTAATGTAATAAAAGACAGGAATTTATGGATGCCATCGCTTCTTGGAATGACAAGCCCAGTGAAGTTGACGGATTATGAGTTCGCATAACAGAAGTTGATGCATGGCTCCAAGAGCGATATTCAGAATCAAGGTTTTTTTTGCGTTTCCACATAGCACACGCTTGCACAACATTGGCCCAAGAGCATTAGAGCACTTTACATGAGCACCACATCACAATACACTTTTTCAGGCATGGGGAGGTTAAGGGCCTGATTGAGATCTTGGCGGACCAGTTACTCTGTCTCAACAATGAAGGATATCGCGTCCGCCAAAATATAAATCCCATAGGATATAATGGGATTTATATTTCGGCAGATGAGATATCTGTCACCGTTGTGACAGAGTAACTCGTCCGCCCAGATCTCAAGAAGGCGCTAAGCCTTTTGCACAGAATCACAGGATGTTGAGCTGCGGTCAGGACTTGGACATGGTTCCCCAGTCGGGGCATATCTTCCCCAGCTGTAGTCTAGCTAGGGAATCTGTAAGAATAAGGACCCCATCTGATACAGCACAATAAAGCTACACAAACTAATACAAAAGAACACTCCTAGAATTAGAACAATTGGTACTGTTTACCAACCAGGTGTAAAACTGAATGCAGACACACATCAGCACACTACACACACACATACGCTAACTCTTCTCTATCTCTCATACATTTATATGCAACGTATATATACATACCCCATAAAACGTGTTACAAATGCTAAGAGTTCACTGCGCTCCTCTTGCGTTTATTTTGTGTTGTGCCTCATTTATTTAATCATGCAAATTTTGCAAATAGTCCATTTAACTTCAAATGCGAAACAGACATAATGACATAATGATGTATTGACTAAATTGATTTGATGCATCGCATTAAAATGCCTTTGATGATATACATTTAACATTATAAGAAATATACATTGGTACAAGTGGTAACCATGAATGAGGGCTGTACTATGGAATGTTTTTTCAGTGTTTGTTGATGTATATATGTTAGAGTTTCTATTAAACAGGCATTTTTAAGTCTTGCTTTCTAGCGAACGTATTGTTACATTACAGTGGGCCCAAGCCCGTCCACTGCTTCATATTGGTTGACTTTACTGTAAATCTCATTTGCTTCCTTCTTATTCATTAGCTTGTGTAGGCTTTCCTTTCTTTTCTTGTGCTTGTCCCTTCCCTGAAGCATAGACACATTACCACCTTGCTCCCTTTCCCTCTGTCAGACCTCATCACACCTGCCCTCTCTATGCTTCCCCACTCCATCCTCTGTGATTCTGGCTCTATTGCTTCTGCTCCCCCACACTTCACGTTGGTGTCTCTCACCTGTGTTTGTCTATGTGCTCCATGTTCTCCCCCTCATGTTGCGTCTCTCCCAGCCCGCCATTTTGCTTCACTCCCATGACCGACAACAAACGATTTCTAGTCTAGCTGCTGCACACACCCAGACTTGCTAAAGAAGAACATGTTCCTTCCACACTATGTGAGATTCATGCATTCATGTTTTTTTCTTTAAATGTGACGTTTGAGAGAGTGAACTTACTGCAGAGCATTTACTTAGTTTCCTCAAGACCCTGGGTTTAATCCCCAACTTTGCACTAATTTTGTCTGCTGTCCCTTCAACTTGACTCCTAGAGGAGCTGAGGTTATTTGGATCAGCTTCGTCAGCCAGGGATCAATCGATCTGCATGACTTTTGGATCAACTTTGTTGGGGAACAAATACTGCAGCTCCACTTGTAAATGGGTGCAATAGCACCAGGAGACCTGGACCTGCACCCATGGCCTGGAGTGTCACAGTGGAGGAGGTCAGGTCCTTGGTTTTCTTTCAATGAAGTGCAGAACTTCCCACTCTGAACAGCATCACCAGCGTGCTCCTGTCCTCCCAGAGATACCGCAGAGGGAGTCCAGTGCCACAGAGGAGCAAAGCAGTTACTCCTTTCTGTTTCACAGGTTTTAGACTTGACTCTAAGACTCCACAGTTTCACAACATTACACATTTTAGTTCTCACCTACAAGACAGCTTTTAGTCATCTATAGGCAAAAGCCTATTGTGAACAACTGTGCTTTAAGTGAAATGAAAAGTGTGGGGGTGGTCTCCAAAATGTGGGAGTGGCCTGGGTAATTATGGGCGAGGCTTAAAACACCTGAACTACAGCCCTGCACTGTACACAGCCTGCTGTCTCTCAGCATTTAGGTGTCTCTTTGTCTGTTTCCTGCTATTGCATCCAGACATATCACACAACAACAAACACACTCCTAAAACAAGTGAGACCTACTCGTATGGTAAAGCATGTAAGGGCCTGCTGAGAGCTTCCATTTTTAAATGCATATTTTATCTTACCATATCCTTTCTGTCTGCAACCTTTTACATGTCCTTTCGGTCTTGGTATAATGTACTGAGAAATCACTGCACGTTGCTTGTTTCTTATAAGCTTCGATGCCATCTAGTCTGTACACTCCGTTCGAGGCTCAGCACATAGCAGGCGATGCCCTAAATATTCTGATTGTCTGTGTGAATAGCTGTGCATTGGCAGATATATCATAGAGTCAAGCTTGCACCTACGGTGTAAACCCATTCAGTGGTCCAGAGGGCAAACTTTCCTATGGGAGTTAAAGGTGGGAATGCTTTTTGACGCTCTCCTTTTAACGTTAGGAGGTGAACGTTATAGGAATATTGGGAGTGGGATGAGGGTGTGAATGACACCTACAGACAATGAGACAGGGAGGGGCTGTGCCAAGGATATTGTTAAATGCAAGATTTGTTTACTTCGACAGCACGCTGCAGTTGGCACATAGACATTGTCAATGAATGCATATTAATGAATGAATGAAAATGAAAATTTGGGAAACCCATTAGGAAGTTACTGTGATAGTCTACCAATTGTTTGCAAAGATCTTAGCTGCCTGGAATGAGCAGTGATGATTTTCCTGATACTAATCAACAGAAATTTGCCGATGTGGCAGTGGTGGTGAATTAATACTCTAGTCACCTGCTCAAGCTGAGTTGTAACACTAGGTGTCCTGGTGGAGTGGAAGGGTGCTAAGGTTTCAAGGAGTGATGGTGATCTGAGCAGACTGGGCTTTAGGGGTTGATTTTTGCCCTGGAGAAATTGGACACTAGGTAGAGGAAAGTCATCCAGTATCTCTTGGCAGTGAAATATTCAGAGATTTTGGATTTAAGGAGGGGTTGAGAGTCATCGGCGTACAGGTGATAGGAGAATCCAAAAGAGGAAGTGATGTCAGTAAGAATGATGGCGAAGAGAGGACAAAGGAGGGATATTAGGATTGAGTCTTCAGGCACATCAACAGGCAAAGGGGGGTTGCAGTGAGGGTGGATAGCATCAAGAAACAAAGGACAAGGGGTTCAAGAGGTTTGACCTGAACCATAATATTGCTTTACCCATAATGCCTATGGGCGCAAGAGGCTCAAGTAAACTAGAGTGGTCAATTGAATAAAAAAAATCTGAGTAGGGGAATCTGAATGGTGTATAGGTGATGCCACTACTCAGAAAGATTGCAATAGAAGTAGAAAGAGCTTAGCCAAAAGGGCAAGGAGTTGGGGATCAGGTTTGCGGGAGAGCCCATGTCAGAAGAGTCGAGTTGGACAAAGTGCGCATTGAAAAGAAGTCAAATGTACGGAAGGGGGTGTGAGCAGTGGCAGGGGAAGAGGTTTTCAGCAACAGGCCAGATCCTCTGAAAAACGATGAGGTTGGAGCTTCGGCAGACTGATGTGACAAGGAGCTTGTAGGAAGCTGGCCTGGTGTGTGGTGGGTACCTTATACCAGGCCTAGGTATCCCCTATTAGTGAAGCGTAGGCAGTGTCTGGAAGCCAGGCTCTCTAGAGGTAGCTGTGGGTGAGCAGCCAAGGCTTATCTAGGAGACATGCAAAGCTCATGCAAAACCACTGTAATCACACAACACTTACACACATAAATAAAAACACTCAGTTGTACAAAAGTAAAGGTACTTTATTTTTGGTCACACAATACCACAAAGTACTGGAGAGGCAACCCTCCAATAGGAGGCAAGTAATATACTAATTATATACACCAGTAAGCAGTAATAGGCATAGAAAAGGTTAGAAAGCAGTGCAAATAGCAATAACCAATAGTGACCCTAGGGGGAGCCGAAACCATATACTAAAAAAATGGAATGAGAACACAGGACCCCCCCATCTAGGAAAGTGGAATGTGTGGAGGGGAGCTGGGAGTACCAGAAAACTACAGAGGTAAGTAACAGTACCCCCCCAGAGACCAAACAAGCAGGAGTAATTCACTGGAATTTCCACAAACCACCCACAAGGAGTTAAAAGAAGAAAAGAAGACACCCAGACAAGACTGCAAGAAACTAGCTGTGGATTCCTGGAGGAGAAGACATGTGGAGAGAGGGGGTCAAGTCCAAAAGTGTCAGTGGAGTCCAGGAGGAGTAGGAGCCTCTACCCACCCAACTGTACTTGCAGGAGTTGGTCGATGGTGAGTAAGAACAGGTCAGCACTGCAGCCCTGGAGCCGGAGAAGAGTTCCTGATGGATGCAGAAGATGTCCCACGATGGAGTGAAGATTGCTGATAGGTGTGGGTGCAGGAATTCCACCAACAAGCCTTGGCAAAGGCAAACTTGCAGTTAGTGGAAAGGTGGTGCTGCCAGGGACCAGCAAGACCCAGGAGGACTCAACCCAGGAGGGGGGAGTCACAGGGGACCCTCAGCAATACAGGGGGCCCACAGAAGCAGAGGCAGCACCCAAAGGAGTCACACAGGACGGGGACACAGAATTTGCAGAAGGAGCCCGGGCAGCACTGCAGAAAGGGATCCCACGCCGCAGGAGAACCACACAGAGGCCTGTGTGCCACAGGAAGGAGTGCTGGGGGCTGGAGCTGCAAATAGCTTGAAATTCCCTTGGAGGAGATGCAAACAAGCCTTGGCAGCTGCAAGAAACACAGTGCACGGGGTACTGTCCTGCGTGGGAAGGCAAAGGCTTACCTCCACCAAAGTAGGCAAGCTGGCAGAGAGATCCAAGAGGACTACTACAGACCACCAACCATGATGCAGGATCCAGGCAGCTCAGGATGAGAGGAGATCCATGCAGCCAGTCATCGTTGAATTAGGTGCGGATACAGGGGAGTGACTCCTTCACTCCAAGGGAGATTCTTCTTCCTTCTCGTGCAGAGTGAAGACTTGCCACCCTCAGAGGATGCACACCTGGGGAAATGTTGCAGAAGCTGGAAGGAGCCGTGCAAACAATGTTGCAAGAAGAGTCTTCCTCATGGATGAAGATTGTCGGTTCCTGGAGGGTCCAGTCGCCGTTCCAGTGGTCAGAAGTCAAAGTGGAGGTTGCAGAGAAGTCCTGCTGGAAGCTTGCAAGATGAATCTGAGGACCCTCCCCAGAGGAAGACCCTAAATAGCCCTAAGAGTGGGTTTGGTCACCTAGCTAGGTGACCACCTATCAGAAGGTGCCTCTGACGTCACCTGCCTGGCCTGGCCACTCAGTTGCTCCCTGCCAACCTTGGAAACAAGATGGTAGAACACAGGGACCCTCTGGAGGAGCTCTGAGCACCACCCCTTGGATGGGGATGGACATGGGAGTGGTCACTCCCCTTTCGATTGTCCAGTTTCATGCCAGAGCAGGGAGTGGGGGTCCCTGAACCGGTGTGGACTGGTTCATGCATGGAGGGCAGCAAATGTGCCCTTCAAAGCACACCAGTGGCTTTGGGGAGGCTACCCCTCCCAAGCCAGTCACACCTATTTCCAAGGGGAGAGGGTGTTACCTCCCCCTCCCAAGGGAAATCCTTGTTCTGCCTTCCTGGGCTTGATCAGATCAAGCAGCAGGAGGGCAGAAATCTGTCTGAGGGGTGGCAGCAGCTTGGGCTGCCTGGAAAACCCTGTAAAACTGGTGGTAGCCATGCTGGGGGTCCTCTAAGGAACCTCCAGAGTGCAGGGAATCATACTTCCAATACTTGCAACAGTATTAGGGTATGATTCTGACATGTTTGATACCAAACATGCCTAGGTTCGGAGTTACCATTATGTAGCAGGACATAGGTAGTGACCTATGTCCAGTACATGCGTAAAATGGCATCCCCGCACTCATGAAGTCCAGGAAAATGGAACTAGAGTTCTTGGGGGCACCTCTGCTAGTGCAGGGGTGCCCTTACACAGAGGTACCTGCACCCTGCCGTCTGGGCTGAGAGAGCCTACCATTGGGGTGACTTACAGTCACCTGGTGCAGTGACCTGTAGCGAAAACGGGTGCCTGCAACTTATTAGGCAACTTTTACTGTGCTTCTACCTCCATCACCTACAGAACAGAGCTCAAGAGGGGTCAGCTTTGCATCAATATTTTTAACCAATATGTAAGGCCTCTGTAGACTCTTATTCGCTCCTGTGACATTTGTGAAACACACTGAACTAATCTGTCGTCTTAGTGGTTTTGGATCCAGTACAGACAATCGCACACTCTTGTCTTTCAGAAGTCGAAATGTGGATGACTCGAAACTGGCTCAAGTAAAATCTTGATATAACAAAAGTGGTGATGATTGGAGTTAACGATAACTTAAGGATGTTTATGGCCACCTCAAATGGGTCTTCAGCCTTCCCCTACCAAAACTGTAAAGAGTCTTAGGGTAAAAGTTGATTTCATGTTCAACATTTCATCTTAGGTCCATGCAGGCTGTACTCTTCGTGTGCAGAACCACTGCAAATTATGTCCTTTGGAAAGCCAACTGCTGCAGTCTTGACAGCCCAAGTTCACTTTGTCTAGGCATTAATAAATCTATTTTGCACCGACATCAATGTCTTCGGAATTAAGCAGCCAAACTCGTGCTCTCAGTTCCTGAATTTTCTTGAATAGCTTCCCTCATCCATCATCTATGCTGAATTCCCATCGAGGCCACAGAGTTAAGCTTAAGATTTGAAGATACGGGTGCAGCTGCTTTATAGTGGTGCAGTATTTTTAAAAGACCTGCACAGTTCCTTGTATATCCAACAGTTTTCAGGCAACAATAAAAGTGCCAAGATAACTCTGGTGATTAATGTACTTACTAAACAGAGATCTAATTTTTGTTTAATGGCAGCTTTGAATCATCTAAGATAGCGCAAAGAGTTAATAGGCCTCCTGCAAAGAACGTGTAGTATGCAGATTACAGAAGAGTATTTTATGTGCATAGCTCAGTGGGATGCTGCTTTTCTTACAGAGACTCTTTTGTTACATTGTAGTTCGTAAGTTACAATCATAATCTAGCACAGCGAGCTATGAACAGCCATCCAAAAGCTACAGGTTAGAAAGCTATATTTTTTCACTGTCTTTGATTATCCTAATTTTGTTACAAATGGTTTGTTTGGGTAGAAATAAATTGTTATGAGTAAAGTGAACCCTGATCACTCTGTTGCCTTCTGAATCCTGAGTTTACGCTTTCCCAGACCAAGCACTTTTAAAAAATGCATACCAGTATGGATGACGTGAATCCTACACCTTGGAGTCACTTTTGTCTTATGTAACATTTTCTATACATTGACTTACACACACAATTCATTGTCTCTGTATCTGTGTGTGAAGTAAAGTGTTTGAACACCCTACGCTGGTAAGAGAGGTGCCATAAAACAAATTAACTACATGTGAAGGGGGCGATAGAGAGATGAGAGACCCTGTTAGTGGCTGAAGTTGAGGAAATATTTGAAGACCCACAACAAAGACTGCTGAATACTGGCGCACTGTAAGATCATCATTTACTATGCTTTAAAAACTGATACAATTGAATATATAATGAAAAATGTGTTGTAGAATGCACAGTTTTTGCCATTTTTCCCAAATTTTATTGAGGGGGGAGAACCCCCAAACCCCATTGTAGTGGTCAGGCTCGCTCCCTGTGCACTTATGAGGGCTGGTCTGACAAAATTTGCCAGGGTTCCCAGCCCGGTCCTGCTTTATATCGTCCATCACTGTGTGCAATAGGCACTATTACCCAAACAGAAAACTGGGTTCTTCCTACCTCCTGAAACTTTGAACTGCCGGCATTAGGAAATACTCTTGGAGGACTTCTTTTTTCCTTCCTTGGCTCCCAATTTATTGAATGCAGCTTATGTCAGATTTAAAGGACATCTTGCTTCTTCTAACCGCTAGGAAAAGTATTAAAACCTTACTTTTCAATGACTTATCTTGGGCTTTTTTGCTATCTGTTATTGTTTCGCCTTCATAGCACCAAGAGGCCTTGGTGGGAATGATAGTTTAATGGCACAACTAACATCTCCATTAGAAACACTATAAAAATACTCCATAGTAACTCTAAAATTATTCAAATTAAATCCTGAAATCGTATCTGGATCTGAATTAGTGGACGGCCAAAGTCCCTGGAAAAGTTCCTCATGCCCGGGGTTACTCTAACTCATTTCGGCCCCTATTTATACTTTATTAGTGCCGCATTTTGCATCATTTTTTGACCCAAAAACGGCGCAAACTTGCAAAATACAATTGTATTTTGTACGTTTGCGCCGTTTTTGCGTCAAAAAGCGGAGCAAATGCGGTGCTAAAAAATTATAAATATGGGCCTTGGTCTCCTAACTCAGGGTGGACGCAACGAGTTGAACATGCATGCACTTTACATGTCCAGGAACTAGGAGAGCGTGATGTCAAGGCACAGAGGATCTGCACCCTGAGCCTTCAACAGTTGAAGGTTGTGTTTTCTGACCTGCATTTTAAAACTATGGATTTCAACACCCACACTGCGACAATAGTGCCTGTATACCATCAGCGGCACAGATCAGCCATCACTGAAAATGCAGTCTCGATGGGGCGGACCGTCCTTACCCGGGTACCAATGAGTGACAGCATCATGACCAGAACCTGCTGACAAAGCCTCAAATAATTGTCTTCCTTCTTACAGCTCCACTTAGAAAAGCAACAGGACCCTCTTAGATGTTCCTATATGTTTCTCCTTTCTCAGAATGAGTGTGTTCCTTCTGACTTGTCCAGTTCAAACAGAGAAGGCGACTTCACCTCAGACAGTGCTCATCCCTCGCCGGACTGCCAGTACAATATAACTCACATCAGCGTGGGTAGAGAACCAATGGTGGGGGTAGGATGGACCTTCATCGATAGTAATTGCAGTTAGGCTGGTGCAAAACAAGACCTACTTGAGATCTACACTCAGTTTAAGCTAGGTTTGAGTAATTGTTGACCCACCTTCAGGAGTTTACCATGGTGGGCTGGTGGCTTGCCCTGTTATGGGAATAAGGGTGATTACCAGAGCTGACCTGCTCTTCCTTCTCAGCATGGCTTCGGCAGTGAAAGCACAAATAATTAAGGTACCTGTGCTCTTTGTCCACGGGTAGGCCCAGAAGCAGTGGTGTACATTACTGTGGCTCACTCATCCGGGACTCAGGACCAGTGTCCACACAAGCCCTGCAGGCAAAATTCCGCCTCAAATCAATGACCATGTGGCTTCTCTCTGTGGCACGGTGCTGTGGTGCGGCGATAATGTGTGCAGGCTATCTGTGACAGACCTTAAATGAGGCCCAGAGTCCTGTCACTCTCCTATCTTGTTTTACCCTTGTGTAAGAAATAGGTGTAGGACATAATCTTTAGCAACGGGTTCCTGGTCCCTGACTTGCTGGTCGTAAGAAGCCCTTTTCATTGTGTGCCCTTAGATACTTGAAAGGACAGTTTGTTGGCCCTCTCCATCTATGTTACCATTTATCTGTGCCTTACAGAGCACTGATATGTCACACGAAAAGATGTCTACAAACATACTATTACTTGAACAAAGTTTGGTGACGCTTCTGATTGTTCCTCATGCAGAGTTTCAAGCTTCCACTCCATCTACGACAAAGTATCATTTTGGGAAAATGTCATTAACCACAAGTTGTAAACAATGCAGACATTTCCCATGCAAGCGTAACGCATTGCTTTTTCTGTGCCTTAACCACGCATGTGCTAAACTACACATATGCATGGTTCAGGCACAGAAAAAGCCATGCGTGGTTCGGGAGAGGATGTGGAGGACGCAGTGAGGGAAGTGGGCCTGGGGCTGGGGCAGGGTTGGTGGGGTGGATTAAGGGATTCGGATTCGGATTGGGGCAGGTGGGGAGTCGGGTGGGCTTTTTTTTTTAAGGGGTGGGGAGTTTGGGTATTTTTTTAGGGCTTAGGGTGGGGTGATTGGGCTATTTTAGAAGGGCAGGATTTGGGGGGGTTGGCTATTTTTTTATTTAGGGCTAAGGGTGGGGGTGGGGTAGTTTATTTTTAAAGAGGTGGGGAAAGTTTACTGAAGGGTGGGAGGAGAGGAGAAGAGGAAGGATTGGGAGAGGACATGTGAGGTAAGTGGGGTTGGGGCAGGGGTGGTGGATAGTTTTTAGCGGTGGGGTTAGATTTAGGACTTGAGGGGGTGTCTGGGTACTTTCGTTTTTAGGGTCAGGGATGGGGGGGCCGGGGTAATTTAGTTTTTAGGGATTGGGTGGAGGAGTCAGTAAAGTTTTTTCTTTTTTAGGGCTTAGGGTGGGTGGGGGATCTGGGTAGTTTGCTTATTGAGGAAGGTTTTAGGGCTCAGGGCAGGTAGGGAGTGTCGGGGTAGTTTAGTTTTTAGGGGCGGGATAGTTGTTTTTTAGGGCTTAGGTTGGGTGGGGTTCTGGGTAGTTTGCTTACTGGGCAAAAGTTTTAGGGCTCAGGGCAGGTGGGGTGTGTTGGGATAGTTTAGTTTTATGGGGAAGGGGTAGTTTTGTTTTAGGGCTCAGGCAGGTAGGAGTGTTGGGGTAGTTTAGTTTTATGGGGTGAGGGTAGTTTTTTTAGGGTTCAGGGTGGGTAGGGGGGTCGTGGTACTTTATTTTTTAGAGGCGGGGTTGGGATAGTTTTTTTTTTAGGGCTCAGGGTGGGTGGGGGGTCGGGTAGTTTAGGTATTAGGGATGGGGGTGATTTTGGGCCTCATGGCGGGTGGGGGGGTTGCATGAAGGAACCACACATGCCGTTTTGCATGCCGTTTCCACACATGACTTCACTAGGCATGCTTTTACAACAAAATTCGTTGTAAAGGCATGCGTGGTAAAGGCATGCATAGAAAAAACTTGGTTGTGGTTCCAACCGTGTTGTTAAGGCATGCGTTGTTCCAGCATGCATATTTCCATCATACAACCCATCATTTTCATGCAAAATCCCAATTCCATAGCATTTAATAACACAGTTTTGTTTTAGTCATTTTTACATGAAGGCCACAAGAGCAGAATTTGTACACGCCTACTTATAATTACATCCATCACCTTTGACACTAAAGCAAATGCCCATCAACTTCTGGTACAGTTGTAATCATACAAAAGGGAGGCCACTGCTAACTTCTCCAAGAGCACCTTTGCTAAAGAAAATGCACACTGGTCTCCAGCCTGGAGATGCAGTATACACAGTTGCAATGCAGTTGTTTTTCTACATCCAGCTGGGGGTCAGAAAAACCCTATTCGGCATTGAAAAGAATGTTATCACTGACTGAAGGTATGTTATCATTGTGCAATGGTTTTCAATTATTTTCCCTGTATTCCTGAGGACAAAAGACTTGCCCCTGTAGCTGAAAATGATACTGGACCTTGGTCGACCACGACCGAGGATGCTGAGGGTTTTCCTCAATTCTTAGCATTGAGAATGACAGATATGCTGGCTGTCCCTTGGATAGGATGTCCCACTGTCCTTAAAATGAAGCTAAAGGAGTGATATCAGATACATGTTGATGGTGTTTAGTATGCTTTAATTAATACTAGCACCTAGAAGCGCCACAGCACCTGGGCTAGAGGTTCCTCAGTGTCTATGAAGAAGGCACCTAGCAGGCCACATCAAGCTGGCTAAGGCTAATCATTATGTGAAGACCTGGACAGACTGTTGGCATTAATGTGTATCCTTCTCAGCTAGCCAGGAAGCAGGCTTAGGCAATATTTCTTGTAGCCCTGAATTCTCTTTGGTACAGCACTGCTCGCAGTCCATTGAAGCTGGCATCAATAGGCAGAATGTAGGATAGACTGAGTACACACATGCCAGAAGGGTGTGGGAGGTCTCAATACATTCAGCTGATAATCTTGGTCCAAAGGACCCTGTGGTTACCTACCTGCTGACTCTTCAACTGATGAAGTTGAAACACTGGCATGTGGCTTACCTTCTGTTAAAGCCCTCATACAGCATGAAAACTGCAAACTGGAATTGAAAATATTGTGGCTTCTAAACTACAGAAATATATGTCTACGAATAATCATCCAAGAAATACTCTATCAGATTTTAAATTCTGAACCAAGCCTTGTGGGTGATGGTGAGGTATATCTACTCGCATTCTCAGGACCCCTGTGATACATTTGCCTTTGAGGTGCTGGTCCATGTTGTAGCCCAGGATAGTGTCTGTTGTCACAGTCTTAAAATGATTTCCCTTCACTCTGTTGACAAGATCTCCACACCTGAGACAGGGCACAGATTTATTACGGTCCCTCTAATGCGATTGATTCAGAAGTCAGTGGTACACCTGCATCATTGAATCGGTGCATGGCCAGGTGGGAGATAGGATAACTCACCTCAGAGCTATACTGAAGTAGAAGTATTTCCTATTAAACATCTACCTTTATGACAGCTTATGTGGGTGGCACACTATGACCTCGTGAAGATGTCATTAAACAGCCACCTCAGCCTGTGAAGGGTAATGGTGTTTCATTTTATTTTCTATTTCCCAGCACAATATCAAAACCTGATAGAATTTGAGTCACATTTCCTGATTGTTTGGAGTATTTTTTCTTCTAATTTGTGGCGTTAAATGTTACTTTGTGCACAGGCTAGCTGTAAAACTACTTTCATCCCTGAAGCAGTGCAAGGGGTCCATGAAGGAGGCAGCAGTCCATCTAGTCCCAGTTTTTATTAGGGTCGAGCCTGCGCTAGCATGCGCATGCATATCGCTTGTGAGACGCTGTAGAAGTTAGAAAAGGGCTCAGAGCCCCGTCCATGTCACGTCAGTGCCTTTCATTGGTTCGTGGGCTTGCCTGTTAAAATCTGCTTGCTGTCATTAGTGGAAGGCATGCATACATCATGCCTTTTCTGGTGGTTAGCCCTCCTCGAGCGCAGTGACCAACTACTGAAAACATACGAGGCTCTCTGTTTTCCGTCCGGTTTGTGGACTACTTTTTCTCTTTTTTCGCAGTGTGATCTCGCTTGGCAGAAGTCGAGCGCTTTGCATAACATCGACCCTGTTACACAGTTAATTGCACTTTTGCCGGTTACGTAGATAATTGCACTTTTGTCGATAGGTTTCACTACGAGTGAACTGTAGCAGCGCGATCGTGCTCTTTTTTTCCATTTAATGAGGGCAAGAAAAGTCCGGTTGGGAGTTTACAACTGCTAATCGCTCTAACTTGGAGAAATGCGAGACCCGTTGCATTGCAAATGCCTGTTTGTCTTCTGGTACTTGTAGCCCTCTGCTTAGAATAGGGGCATAATAAGGCTGCAAATACCATACTGAAAGGTACAACCCAGGAACAGGTTTGTAATGTAAAATATAAACCAACAAAACGAGTGCAGCGCTGCGAGATCGACAGACCCCAGGACTGGGCAACCTGAAGTCTGTGAGCTGACCACACCAAGGAGCACAGCAATGCAATTAAAGGCGTCTCTGCGTCCATCAGTCCAGGCAGCTGCCAAAATAAGATGCGAACTCAAGCAAGGCCTAACTTATGCCTCTGCTCCTAGCCCTTGCTTGAATGGGTAGCAGCGGGAAGCTGTGGGAGATACTCAATTACGGAGGTTGTAATCTGCAAGTTTAACACACGTAGGTAATAATAGGCTATGCAGGGCTAGGAGTAAGTAGCCTCTTGCCACCGAAGGCTATCTCCTATCTTCTGATCATGGTTAAAACCGGGGTGTGACTATCGACAGAGCAGCGGGTGCAGTGGCACCGAGGCCTGCGATGTAGGTGTCCCATTGCACCACAGTTACGGCTCTTTCCGCTACCTAACCAGACGCTATGGGCGGCCATTTTCCTCTTTGCGTTAGGACCCATGACACCCATTGCCTTTGAGGCTGTGCTCTGTAGGAGGCGTAGATGTTAGGCACAGGGATGCCTTCTCAGCTGAGCTCCGGTGAAAAAGGGGAGGGGGGGGCGGCAGGTATTAATGGCACCTTCGCGGCAGTACTGAAAACAGACCAGAAACTTTAAATAGAACTCTCTCTTGTTGGTCCCGAGGTAAGTTAAGTACACCATACCCTGCCCCCCTTCCCACATCCGTGACTCTCCTCCAAACCCCCTCCCACCCCAGTGACGTGCCTGCCCAGTGTGAAACCCGCAACTCCCACGCGTGATTTAGTGGTGAGTCACAAATTCAGACATGTCCTAGTTATGCACCCAGGGACACAATGAATTATATATTTAAACGTGTGGACTTACGAGGCGAAGTATTGATTCACGATGCCGCATAAACGTGTAAAAAGTATTCTTTAGAAGAAGTGCCCGAGAAGTGATGAGGGAAATGCATGCAAATTAGGTGAAGAAACACCCAGTCACACCTTTGTAAGCATCCGTGGAGGTTTGTAGTGCATTTCCCACACTTATTTGCACATCTATATTTACTCCTAAAGCATTCAGTTGCTCCAGAAAGTATTGAGAAGGCCATAAAGTTTCCTCACGTTCATACGGCGTGTGTAGAAGGGAAGATATTTCAGGGAAAATATTTTCCAAGAGGTAAAATCAAAGCAATAAGGGAGTGTTCTTAAAATGCCATTATACTGTTGACTCTTTGAATGTGAGATCTGCTCAATGCAGATTCTCTGTACTTTTGCTGCTAAGCATTCTAAGTGGAATCCAGTGCTTAATTTGTGCTTGCTGTTTCTAGTGCGGAGCACCGGCACTTATTTTTGAGGCCCGGCAGTTATTTCTTTGCCTCAAGCATTTACTGTGAGCAAAACACACCTACGGAAAAGACGGAGAAAGAGAAAAACGAAAAAGCGTTACAATGGGAGAAAGCAGAAAGCTGCAAGAGTGATCTGAAGGGGCAGGGAGGGGCTGTAAATGGATTATAAAAGCGCCGAGATGGCTTTAGGATTACGCTGCCTCAGTATTCTGGGCTCGCACATTTAATTGCAGCAGCCGCGTGTTTCAGAGGAGAGCTTTGGGCACCAGCACGTTTTTATTTACAAATTAAGCACTGGTGGAATCTAGAGTAGTAGGTGAATAGCAAGTCCTGTTATGTGTAAATTCAGGACATTCGTAAATGAGGAACAGCGGAGCAGCGGGTTCATTCATAAACTGTGCCATGCAGAGTGCCAAACCATGCAGGCCAAAATGTATGACTTTCCTTGTGAATCAAGCTCCAAGTCACTATTATCAGCAACAATTTATATTCTATCTTTTGGTCAGTAAGGAAAGAGTTTTACATCCAAGAAGCTGTAAAGGAGCAGTAACAGGGAATACTTCCAAGCACTAGGTGGCACCTGTGGACATTAAGATTTACAAAATGGGGCTTCTCATGCAGAATGCATGATTCAGCCTAGAGGTGAGATGTAAGGCTAATTTTGCACTTGTTGTGGTTTTGTAGCAGTGATTGACTATAATTGTGTCTCCCAGGTCCACCTCTATTCCTAAATTCCCTCCAAAGGTTTGACTTGGTGCAAACTAATTTAAACTCTTCATTCATGGACATGGTCTTCTGAGATCCCCTCGTTGTGGGACCAGATCGTAAGCAGTTCAGGCTTTTGGGACTCTGGGATCAGTGAAAGTCTAGGAAAAGTTGTACATCTGCAACCGCCAGTTCACTCCCCTGTTCGGCTGCAGATGTTCATTTTTTTAGAATTCACAATAATTTGCCAGAGTACTTATTAAAGCTGCAACAGTTGCACGATTTTATAAGTATTGTCAGAAAGGATTTTTTAAATTAATTATATTCTCCTGGAGAAGGGAGTTCCACGTGTACTTGTGCGCATTTTTTCTTTTAATTGGACAAAACAAATGTCCCTACACCGCCACCGATTCTAGGGGCGTGCAGTCCCCATTACATTCTGTAAACACATTTACTCCTGCCCGTGACAGGAGTAAAGTAAACTCGTGACTGTGTCGAGGATGGGAAGACGTCAGTGAGAGGTTTGTGAATACAATAAAATGTAACAAGGATCAAACGGAACCAAGCCGGCTAATTAAAGCACAGTAGAGCAAATAAGGTCCCCGGTGCAGGCATCTGGCAGGGCTCGAGCTCCCAGGATAACTGCTGCTGGTTCAAACCGCTGCTGAGAACCCCGAGGACTCAGGCTTTTAAAGAGAGAAAGGGAAATACCTTCCAATGAAATGCCATACAAGGAGACAGGGGAAATACCCATAGAAATGGATGAAACGACCACACAAGTCAGACCCGCCCAACCAAAGACCAATCATCCCCTTACGTAAACATACTCACACACGCACTTACACACGTACGGACATATCCACGCTCACCAACCACACTCAGTATTCATGCAGAACTCTGGCAGGACACTGAAGAAGGGAACAACATTAGGACAGCCGGCCACCCCTTCCCCCAGATAATGTTATACCATAGTAAGCGATATTACATTTGAGCAGCTCATTGTAACAGTGCAAATTCACAATTTTTGAATTTCAAAATTTAATTTTCACTCTGTGTACGTTGAACTTATACATGGAAATGGTTTGTAAATCTGGCACGGTGTCTTTTGGGCCGACACAATCCACTACAGATTTTAACTTACAATTAACAGCAACAGAAAATACCCAGCCAAACAAAGGGTCCCTAGTGTTAGGGGCTGGTTAAACAGAGAAATGGAACACCTGACAGACGTTCTGTTAGGTAATGAACTTTTTTTCCTTGTTCTTCTTCATGGTATGTGCTCATTTGAATAACGGTGACATTCATTCGGTTTGCTTTAACCCTGTAAATGGGGGCTAAAGTCAGTGTAAATTGTAACCATTGTGCACGAGTTAGAATGGGATATAAAATAGGCCCGGGGATCAAAATAAATGAGTCCCTCCCCCCATTAGTGAATTAGACAGCGCAATTTTAGTCAGTTTTGAACTTTTAAACACAGGCTGTGTAAGTGTTTTGCAAGGATTCCAAAACTGCATGGATTTGAGCTTGCTGCAGGCAATGTTTGTTTTAATATCAGGTAAATCAACAGTAAAAACCGGCCCTGAGGCCCATAAAACAGTCCCACAGGCAGCGAAAAATCCAGCCCACAAACTGACCAGACAGACCAGCTCATCGGGAGCTGCATGGTTGTCCTGTAAGCCTGATCTAATGGGGCCAGCTCAAATTGCCCCGCCCCCATTTATCCGAGGTAGCTACCGCCGCTTAGAGGTTGTTGGCAACTGGCCGTGGCAAAAAATTAAAAGTGACGTATGATTCCTGCTGAGGACAAGCTATGGCTGGGATTGTTGGACTAATTTTGATGGGACTTCAGATTTCTAAAACCCTGTGTTGCTTATAGTTATATGTATAACTGTTAAATGGCCATTTGTCGGCGTTGAATATTCGACCTGCTAGTGCTCTATTCCAGAGGTTCTTAAACTTTTGACTTCTTTGGACCCCCACTGATCAGGGGCGTAACGCAGGCCGCTTCAGCCCCTGCAGCATACAAGGGCCACAATAAATCAGGGACCCCCTTTCAGCCCAAGGCCAAATAATATATGTGTGACACAGGAGACTCAGGGGCCACTCATCACATTCAATTGTGCGTTAACCCACCCCCACTGATTCACTGCTGGGCAGCGGGGACCATAGCCTAAGCAATTCCCTGACCCTCAGAACATTACACACAAGTACAGAAGCAGAAATAGATAGTATAGCTCGGACCAATGTACAAATTATGAAATTCTTTACTTAATTCACAAACATTTTAATTTTACTGGGAAGGTTGGAGCTTTTCAATATTCAGTTGTATTTCTAAAAGACGAAGCGATATGCTAGAGTAGCGTATCTCGTTGTCTTTTTTACTCTTAACGTGTGCTCTCATTTTTTCTGTGCAAACCATGATTTCAATTTAGGCCACTATTCGTCCATTTTGAATCTAACATAATATATTCTGTTACGTTATGCTACTGATGCTTATAAAGCACACATTCACAGAACCAGTTTCATGGTTGCTTTCTAATGTATATATACTTTATTAATTGTTTTACATGATTTAATTTTGCACCATCACAGAGCCCTCAGTGGGCATCGCAGACGCCCAGTGGTATTCAGACCACAGTTTACGAAGCTCTGCTCTATTCTGTATACAATTCATGTTCAGTGATAATTTACTGCGTCTGAAATGTAATAAATAAACACATCAAAAATGGGGTAGTTACCCATGCAAAAAAACAGTTTGCTCAATTTAATGTCTATCATGTTTACATTTATTTCTTAACTGGATTCAAAACCGCACCAGATCCATGGAGTAAATGTTATTTGTGTCATGGTGTTTTTGGTGCAGACATTTATCCAAAGGTCTAAATGACATCATCTATGTTCATGTGAAGCCCTTCAATTACCTGTGCATTTACATTTAAAGGTAAGAATGGGTAGACTGAAACATATTAAAAACGTCTAAAACACTCCTGGGTTACCCCTCTGCTCTGACACCATGGTCCTCTTGGATTGATAGCAGATTGGAAATGGGATTCAGTGAGTTCAAGAAAGTCTCAAGTTGTTTCTTGAAGCAGAACATGGATGATGCTTTGTGGATTTTCACCGAGATAGTGTTCCGTGCTATTGTGTGTAGCAGGAAAGCAACTGTATTTTGTTTTCTCTTTCTTGCAACTCCTCATCTTTAGTCTCTTGATGCTGTCAAAGTGGGTTTATCAGAGACAAGGTAAGTATCTAAGTCTATTGGGCAGTGCCAAATGGGTTACTCTGACAGATCAGTGTGTGGGCCAGTTTGTTTGCTGTTTGTTGGCTGTTTTTTGGTTGTTTGTGGGTGGGTTTTACTGTTGATTTCTCTGATGTTACTACAAACATTGTTTGCAGTAAGCACAAATCCATGCAGTCTCCCATACCTTGCAAAGCACCTACACAGCATGTTTTCACAAGTGGAAAACTGCCCTGATTAGCAAATGTAGGCCAATTTTAGTTATCTAATTCGTTCATGGGGGCCACTTTTATTTTAGTGCTCGGGCCTATTTCCTGTCCCAGTTCAAACCAACTTACATTTAAATAAAAACTTCGTCTCCAAAACATGCAACACATCTATGATTTACAAGTCACTTATTTGGACTCTGAAAACATAAATCATGTTTGTATTTTGCACATATACTCCCATGCATTACAGTATTACTGTTTACACATATGATCACAAAAAATACCAATGTTTTAGAATCAAATATGTATGTTGTTCTACAGCTTTGAAAATGTTTGCTAATTTTCATGGTTGAAGAAGCCCGGGAAGTCCGAAGGTTGTACATTTGAATATTTCCAGAAAGTGTAACCTCACTTTCAAACTTGGCAATTTGAAACAGGATTTTAGGAGAATAATGAGCCAACTATTGTAATGAAAAATGAAGTCAGGGCATTCTACGTTTCTTTGGGTAGAATATCCTGGATCTGTTTATTATATATGTTTCCACTGGAATAACATGTTTCTGTCATGCGGTTAAACTCCATTGACACAGGTTTAAAATAAAATTTGTAAGCTTTTATGCTCCAACTGACCTTTTCTACCAAGAGCCATGGTCAGTTGAAATGACAATTGTCTTTGATTCTTTTGCTCTGCTTTTTTGCATTAAACGCTGTTTGGAATTTAGGCTTCCCGATGTGTTGTGTTATATTTTTAACACGATTGACCAATTTCTCCAGTTGCAGCTCTTTCTACCTAGCTGAAGGAGTGACCAAGCACCAAATCCAACTTCTTGGGACTTCACAGATCTTCACAGGGCCTGTCTTTCACTGTTCGCATTGGCAGAGCCAGCTACACATATGGCCGCCAAATGAGCAAGACATGCCAGCACCCTCATGAGGAGCAAAACCAGTGCTTAATTTGTAAATATAAACGTGCCGGTGCCCAAAGCCCTCCTCTTAAATTAAACACGCAGCTGCTGCATTTAAATGTGCGAGCACGGAATACTGAGGCAGCGTAATCCCGAAGCCATCTCCAGCCTCATTAACCAATTTACAGGCCCCTTAAGCTCACTCTTGCAGCTTTCTGCTTTCTCCCATTGTGACGCTTTTTTGTTTTTCTCTTCCTCTGTCTTTTCCATATGTGTTTTTTGGTCGCAGCAAATGCTTGAGGCAGAAGAATAAGCGCCGGCCCTCAAAAATAAGAGCTGGTGCTCAGCACCAGAAACAACAAGCACAAATTAAACACTGAGCAAAACTAACCCTGGTCACCTCTAGCACTGCACCCGCAGCACCACAAGCTCCCGCATAGGATGAGAAGAAAGTAGGGCTCATTAGAAGTTTTCATATATGGGTTGGGACAGAAGGTGCTCCGACCGTCAAGGGTTGAGATACTTTCAGATAATGTAACCAGACAGGGCTCCAAGAAGGTTTGAACTATAACCACGTTTAAATCTATGTTATGTTGTCCTTTGCCGGTTTGGCAATTCTGTTGGCAAAGAGAGCCAGGGAAGGATGACTCTCAGTTAGTTATATTGTCTATCCATTCTTTGAGAATCAGGAAAATGATGCTTTGCTCATTTTTGGAAAATGTTTGAAAACCTTTCAAAATTGGACTCCTTTGGTGGGTTCCACTCTGGTTCCGTCCTACATATGTTCCAATTTACCACGTTTGCACTCTTTTCAATTTAATTTTAGTCGGGCTCTGAACTATTTTGATATATTTATCAATCTACAAGATTTTGAGCGCACTTCCAGCCCATTAGCTGCCTATACCAGCAACCGTATTTTGCACTAGCCTATGAGAGAGTTTGTATAGGAAAACAAATTATTAAACTATGGCATCAGTTTTACTATGACCAGTGGCTTACCTTCAACAACAACAACCATATCTCAGAGAAAACCCTAGTTTACATTTGGTAGCTTCACAATAGCAGCAAAGCCTTCTCCAATGAAAATTGTATTTGGTATATAAATGGCAAAACTAAACATTGCATTTAAGAAACAAAGACACTTAACTTCCTAAACTAATGTACTTAAAAAGAATAGCATATAATGAGTAAAATGGCAATAAAATAATGAACATCAGATGTAGGGACAAAAATTATTAAGTTATCCAAAAAGTTAGATAGGAAACAATGGAAAGACAAATGGGGGGTGGGGGGAAGAGTCGTCTGGACTGCGGATTCATCAGAGGCTACCTTGCAAAGGATTTTGTGATGGAAGAATATTGCTTGATAGTTAATCCGGTCCAAGTTTTATGGCGTACCGGGACGTCAAAACTCTTAGTTGTCTAATGGCCATGGTGAGAGGTTGCATAATGGTTCATGTTTCTTCCCAGAGGAAGGTTTTACCATTGGACTTTGGCACTTTTTTGAACGTTTGAGATCTTCACTGGGCCATTGCTCCAATCTGTAGCTGACTACAGGAACGGGTGTCGTGGGGCCCCTGGGGGCCCCTGCATTGCCCATGCCACTGGCATGGGCAGTGCAGGGGCCCCCTAACAGGGCCCCAGAGAGATTTTCACTGTCATTTTTCATTACGCAATGCTGGGTTGCACATGACAATTAGAGGATGGCCCCTAGCATTTATTCCCTCCTTCTATGCACCTTGGAGGCTTATCTTCAATCTTGCCCAATTCTATTGACTGTGAATTTCGTTTATGACAGTATCCACTATCAAATATGTGTCATTATGCGTGTAATTGTGATATGTCCTGATTGCTGCCTGCACTATTATTGGATTGTACCATGAAAAATCAATAAACACAAAAATAAATGTTCTAGATTGTAGTGTGGTCTTTACACAATGAATGTCATGGTGAATGTTGTATAGGTTCTAGATTGCAGCATACTAGGTACTCAATGCAATGGTTTATGCTATGTAGGTTCTAGATTGCACCATAGTAGGTACACAATGCAATTGTTTATGCTATGTAGGTTCTCGATTGCAGCACAGCAGGTACACAATGAATGCAACAGTTTCCCCTCTGTATGTTCTCGTCAGAGGGTTTTTCAGTGACCACTTTCTGAATTGCAGCTCCCTCTACCAGACCAGTGGCCCTGCTGGACATCTTATTTATCTGACAGCAGAACTGCTTTGTGGCCCAGTCTTCATTTGGTGCAGTCACCCCATTCTCAACTCCCTTAGTTAAGCTTCTTCAACTACATAATTATTGATCTTTTACAATTAGTTTTGAGTACTGCCCCAAAGACAAGCTCACCGAATTCTATATTAGGCTAATGAAAGCCCAATGAATACCAACATTAACAAATGGAACTGAAAAATCAAAACTCACAAAAATCATGTTGTATGTTGCCAGGATAGATTTGTCAGGTCCTTTCTGAGAAAATACTTTATAATAAGAAATTATACCAGGTGTGTTTTTCACATGAAGTTTTCTCTTGAGAGACAGCACATGCCTACTTATGTTCTTCTCGTCACCCCCACCACTTTCTTCTCCGCTACTGCTTTCTCCCTTATTTGTTTATTCATCCTTCTTTAACGTTAAATCCGTTAACCATGCACTTTAGTTTTTGCTCTTCACCTGTTTTGTCGGACCCCTTGCTAGCCTCCCCTCTCATACACAAGTATTCCCCTATTTTCCTGTACCCCCTCACCCTTTTCTGCTGTCTGTCTTGACAGGGCAGCTGTCACCATACAATTATGTGAGCATCACTAGAGTGGAGTTTTGGCTCCGCCCACATGTTAGGAGCCAGGGGTAAATGTTTTGATTGGGCAGAAGGTGTGTCTTTCCACACAAAAAATTGTTTACGCTCCTCACTGCTGTGATCATTTTGTTTCTCCAGCTGCCTGAGGTTGAACTTCTAGGGGTACACACAACTTTGTAATGCTGTTAGTGTCTTAGATAACTAGATAATTTATGGTGCCTTTCTTGGGCAACAACACAGGTGTGAGGAGGTCAGTCATTAACTTATATGGATTTTTGGGTTTTGCTTTACAGTGTATTTAAAAACAGACCTATTGGCATTGCAAATGCTTGTTTCCTGCTGTATCCTTCTCCTCTCTTTTGTTTACTTCTTAGGGTGGAAGATGTAGAAATGGAAAACAAACTACCATGAACCTGTGTGCTCTAGTTTCGTTTCTATTTTGGCTATTTCGTATTTTTCTCTTTAACCCATTTTAGCTCTAAAATCAATGCAGGGGTAGCTTTCCTCGATATTTCAAGTTTAATGACTTGTTGGCTCTTTGTAATTTCAGACATTCTTCAAAATAAACTTTTTAAAAACATTGTTTTCAAGTTAGTGTTCCCCGGATGAGAACTTTTTCAGCACACTATTACCATCCACCATGAAGCCTGAGTAGCCCACAATGCTTTGTTATTGTGTAGATATTTGTCTGTCTTGTTATTCCCTGGTGGGTTTAGGAAGACACAGTTGTTGTTTCGCTCAGGTTTTACCATACACTATTAGGAATGTTTTATTTGAAAGAACCGCATTTATTGAGTTGGCCTGCATTTTTGCATGTGATCCTTACTGTGCTGTGTACCAGCACCAGTGGCAATCATCTCTCTTGCAGACTTCCTCACAGAGGTCTCTACTTTGCCCTCCAAGGATAATCTGTAGCCACCGCATGGGGCACGCTCAGACACATGGTGAAAATCTCTATTCCCAAATTCTTTTCCAAGAGCGTGTATGTCTTGTCCATTATTTCTCAGCACGCAAACTGAGGAAGCCTAGCCCTCTGGGCCTGTTATCCCATAAGAGGAAGTCACACCGGGTTTCTTGGCATTTTCTATGTCAGGGAGCAGTGTTAACCACTTCTTGCACTTGTGTCCAACTTTCACCTAAGTCTAGCACGTGTGTGTTTGTGTTTTTTGATACTGATGTTTTTCTTTCATATTGGATCTAGTAAAAGGGGTCTAATCATCTGTAATTCCACAGGTAAGTGGTAGTTTCCAATTCGTTTTACAAAACACAGTTCTCTAATAGGACTGCCTTTTCATAATGGATGTCAAGCACCTGAAAGTCCAGATTGATCGAGAATTACTGGGAAACCGGCTGTGTTGTTCACTAGTCTCCTGTACTTAGCTGCTCTTCTATGGCATCTAAACAAGAGCCCATTCTCTCAAGGTTCTTTGTGAATCACTTCTACAATACTGTGCAGGACAGCCGTTCAGGTACGCCTGCTGGTAGCAAAGGCCTTAGAATGGCTACTTTGCAGGGCTGCATTGGAGATCTAGCTCCCCAACATAAACGTGTTCTTTATGAGGGTTCAAATCAGTATACATCTTCTAAACAAAGCAAACAAGAAAAAATAATGAATCAATGTATTGAATAGTTACATTGTGAACGGACAACTCCAGTGCTTTGTTGGAATACCAGCAACACCAGCCTTTTCTAAAAAAAAAGTCAATTGAACTGGTTATTACTAAACCCAGGGTTGCTGTGACATTGTAACATTTGCTAAATACAGAAACTGAGGTGTGACTAGTGATCTTGACATGAAACGTGTAGGCGCCCAATAGGCATTTATGGTTATTCGGCGGTGTCTGGTCATAACGTGGGGACGTGGTTATATGGCCCATATTGTTGAATTGTAGTTAAGGAGTGATGGGAGCAGCTGTGGATTGTTGGAGGTGAGTGGTTGTTTATATGGGACTATGCGTGGCCATGTTTGATGGTGGTGTGGGCTGGTGCATGTGGTGGTGGAAGCGGGTAGCTGGGGATTTAGACGGCAGGGGCGGCGGATGTATGCATGCTCTCCCAACTTGATACCCTTCTTTCAAGACTTTTTAACCTAAGTTTTATACAATTAAGGGGGGCAGGGAAGGCAAGGGAAGCTGCCACTGACCAGCTGGCCATCCCAACCCCCCAATTCCTATCCCTCTCTAATCTCACTTGACACTCAGACACTCTACCATATGTTGCACATCCAATATTTACTCACTCAAAAGCATCTTACTGCCTCCAAGTCCACTGCACACACACTTAAGTGTTTTCTGTTAATACTTTTCCACTGGGGCTGAGGTTGAATGAGTGGTTTGCAAACATGAAAGAAGGCGATTAGTTTGACAAGTATGCTCGTCGTGTTGTGGGGAAAGGTTGCTTTCTTTTTATTTTCTCTTTTCAAACTTGTGTGCATCATGGCTGAGATGGACACTTTTTTACTATTTACTGTTGTCTGTTTTCTCTGTTATACCATATCTTTCTAAACCTAGAGGGTTTTCTCGGTAGGTTGAGTGGCTGCTGTGAGGTCTGTGTGAGACCTGCCAGGAGAGATGTGTGTGTTTGAGAGACCTACCAGGTTAGGTCCTCTATGACCTGACACGCTTGTATGGTTACTTGCATGAGTCTTGTTGGTTAGTATTTGCAATAATGGCACTTCTGTTTCAAATCTTTTAGACTCCAATGAGACGAACAGAAACATGTTAAGAATATTGCACGGTTAAGCATCATTTATGTGCCTGTTCATCTGCCACATGGATCTAACTTTCTTATGATACGTTTTAGCTACAGTAAATTTAATGTAATATCTAGCACACTTGCAGAGGTAATAATACACCATTGTCTAGCACAAGTCTCCACAATAACCATTGTCCATGGTCAAGAGGAAACCTTCTAGTATGCATGTTAAAAGATCGAGGCTTAGACCCCAGAGAAGACCCCACTCTATTACTTGCAACTTGATGTGAAAAAATCGAATTTCTTTACGGACAAATGTAGTGGAAATGTTGGTTTCTTCCTGTCTGTGACACTTGAATGTGTGTTTTAAAATGTCAAAACTATGACTGCTTTGTTGGGTCTAGCTAGACCAGTTCTCTTTGATGTGTTAATACCCATAGGTGTTATTATACCCCCTTGGTGGCAATAGAGTGTTGTACAAAGAGTCAATAAGAACAGAGCACAGAAACCCCCCTGAAGCAGCACCCACTGTGCCCCAGGAAGGGCGAGGGAAGACCAGGGCCTTCAATGAAACTGCAGCCTGCAGGCTGCGAACATGACTCAGCAGTCGGCACTGCGACACATTGATTCAATGCACCAGAATACGGGGCATGTAAAGATTTGCAAAAACGTCATCATGCAACAGAAAGCTACTGGGCACAAAGGAACAGAAATCACTATCCAAATTAGGGATGGGATGTGTAATCGCAGGGATCACTCTGATCGCTTGTGGACCAGTGCTGCCCAACTTGCCAGGTGAGGTGACAGTGGGACTTTGAAGCACAAACAATAACATTGCATGCCCAGGTGAACACAGCAGCAACGATGCTGGCTATTGGCTTCTGTTTGAGGTCCTTCGTCAGAACCAGGGTTTTAAAGAATTCATGGCACATTTCACTTCATGATGAAGATCCACAGGAATGTATCAGAACGTCTTCAGCGGGGGATCCCACCCAAGCATGAGGTGTTCAGCAACCAGATAGGATCACAACACAGCAGACCATGTTCATGTACGAGTGCCCAAAACATTGGCAACAACAAAATCCCATCACACTGGGTGCCTTTTGCTTCAGAAAATACTTGCAGCATCAAGAGTTTCTTGACCTCTGATCTTCCTCCATCCTGTCTGCCATCTCTTTGTCTTATTTGTTGGACACTCCTGACACTCCTTTATTTTCTCTCCTCCTTCATCCATCAATGTTGGTTCATTTCCCATTCTCTCTACAGCATGTTTTTTCTTTACCCCAGTCCTGTACCCCTACTTATACCTCAGTACTTCTACTACGGCTTATACACCAGTTATATCCTTACCCGTGCCCCAGTACTTCTGACTAGTACCTCTACTCCTACCTACACCCCAATACCTCTAACCCTCCTATGTCTACGAACTTCCACATCCTTCTATCCCTCAGTTGCTCTACTCTTACCCGACGCCTATTATCTCTACCCAGACTATACCCTTAGGCCTCTAACTTTATGTATACCCTTGTTACTTCACCACAATCAATGCCCTAGTAGCCCCAGTTCTAACTATGCCCTGGTATCGCTATCCATGCCTGTACCATTTAACCTCTACCACTAGCCATATGATAGTATTTATACTCATATCTATTCCCTAGTCTTCCCCTGCCTATATCCCTAGGACTTATACCTCTAAGTATGCTCAAGTGCCAGAACTCCAAACCACACCTGAGAACATCTACCCTGTCCAATCCTCTGCTATATCTACCATACTTGTATCATAGTACCTCTGTCCACACCTATTTCCTAGTCTATCTTACTCCTCTTACACCCATTACCCAACCCTTCCATTTTCGTTTATACACACACAACCGTCTCTCCCACTTTTTAACTTGTGTCATTTGCCATTTTTGTTATTTAGTTATAGATTTGCGACAATGTGCTTCTGTAAATGTACAACAGCCCACATAGCACACCCTTACCATTCTTCTGATGAATGGACATGTCTCCTGTAAATCCTGATCTTTTTATATTTAAAAATGCTTTACCGAAACAATTGAGTAAAGAGAAAATACATCATCCGAAAAGATTGACAAATATTTACATAAAACGCAAAAACAACAGATGATGGACGGAATGCAGAGCAAATCAAGCATTCACCCCCAGTCACAGATCTGGATTTAAATCATCAGTTTTTTTGCTTGCCATGCCATTCCAGTTTGGACCCAGCCATATGCAAATCAGTCTTGACCCTGTTCCCCATGGGAACAGTCCAGCCCGAACTGCCAGGCCAGGTCTGCCCTGGACCAGAAACAAGCATCCTGGGACCGGTTTCAGGGTATCACCCTTCATCAGCCAGGCTAGCTTGAATCTGGTGGCATAGAAAGCACGGGACCCACGTCTGGGCATACCCTTCCCACTTGGGGCAACAAACGCAAAAACAACAGATGATGGACGGAATGTAGAGCAAATCAAGCATTCACCCCCAGTCACAGATCTGGGTTTAATCCATCAGTTTTTTTGCTTGCCATGCCATTCCAGTTTGGACCCAGCCATATGCAAACCAGTCTTGACCCTGTTCCCCATGGGAACAGTCCAGCCTGAACTTGCAGGCCAGGTCTGCCCTGGACCAGAAACAAGCATCCTGGGACCGGTTTTAAGGGTATTACCCTTCATCAGCCAGGCTAGCTCGAATCTGGTGGCATAGCAAGCACAGGACCCACGTCTGTGCATACCCTTCCCACTTGGGGCAACAAATGCAAAAACAACAGATGATGGACGGAATGCAGAGCAAATCAAGCATTCACCTCCAGTCACAGATATGGGTTTAATCCATCCGTTTTTTTGCTTGCCATGCCATTCCAGTTTGGACCAAGCCATATGCAAATCAGTCTAGACCCTGTTCCCCATGGGAACAGTCCAGCCCGAACTGCCAGGCCAGGTCTACCCTGGACCAGAAACAGGCATTCTGGGACAGGTTTCAGGGTATCACCCTTCATCAGCCAGTCTAGCTTGAATCTGGTGGCATAGCAAGCACGGGACCCACGTCTGGGCATACCCTTCCCACTTGGGGCAACAAATGCAAAAACAACAGATGATGGACGGAATGCAGAGCAAATCAAGCCTTCACCCGCAGTCACAGATCTGGGTTTAATCCATCAGTTTTTTTGCTTGCCATGCCATTCCACAACACACACAACACACGTGACACAATAAATAGAAAACAAAGGAAACACAACAACAAGTTATATATAAATAAACTGTATTGCATAAAACATAATTAGACCAAACACATGTATCGGTAATACCCTGATACACAAGCAGTTGTCAGAACATCACACTGTTACCAATCTTCTGTGAAAGCAAGCAGTAGTCAGATAAACACATAGGTTACTACTATTCTGCAACACAAGCAGTAGTCAGGCCATCATTATCACCAAACGTACATTTCATAAGAACCACAATATCATAAATGCCAAAACATCATCAGGAATGCAGGTAATAGAAACATTTCTGTGTTGCTCATGTCCTAATAGCCACACCCTCCCAATGCGCAGAAGCAGATCCTGAAATAGGCCTTTTATCCTACCCAGGTAATAGCAACATCAGAAATCCCTTCAGGTCATGCACTGCAGCACATTAAAATATGAAGGCCCCAGCAGCCCAGGAGATTGTAGAAAATGAGGCAATCCCTGAGGACACCTTCCACTTGTAAGGTCCAGTATGTCTGCGCTTCCTTTAGATAAATCATCACGTCCCGTACCAGAGCTCTTGCGCTCCTACTACATAGCATGCAGCACTAGAAAGAGGGCTGGATGGGCACAGGGACGTTTGTCAAGGTTTTCCCCCCATCCTTCAAACCAGGATCCTGCCCCCCGAGCGATGCGGCTCCAACAAAGAGGGGGCTGACCCTCCACGATCCAGGCCCATCACAGTGAGGCGACCCCACTGCTCTTATGGGGGCCGCCTCACCGCAAAGTGGCGAGGGAAAACCCCCCTTGGGCCCTCCCTGGGTATAAATCCTGGTCGGGGCTGCCGCCCTCCGGCAGGCAGCACGGTGCAGTGCGGTGAGGGAAAGGAGAGGCGGCTCCTGCCACCTCCGTCTCCCTTTCCTTTAGGGACTACGCATCTTTCCTCAGCATGAGGCGGCTCAGCGGGGTGAGGTTCCCCGCTTCATCCACAAGGCTTCACACTCCTGCCCGACCGTTAGGCGTCCTTGGTCTCTACCAACTCCCGGTGTCTCCTGGGAGAGCTGGAGTCTTGTTGTGTTGCGGCTTGGGCCACGGCAGTGACTCTTCAGAAGGAAAGGCCCACTGATGCCCCCGGGGTATGACACGGAGTGCGCTCAGCCACACTAGGTTAGCTGGCTCCTCACGACCTCTCCTACGACAGGGATCCGCACACAGAGAGACACAGGGGCACTTCCCAACACCCGAGGGGTGCAACACAGTCAAGCATTCCTCACATGCTTTGCCAAGCAAAAGAAATAAACCGCTCTTCACGCGCTGAGGCTCCATATTACAGCACTTCCCTAGCACTGGGAAAAGCAAATGATAAAGTGCCCTTCCTGCACTTTAGTGAGGGGAATTGCAGGGGAAAGGGGGGACACCACCCAGCCCTCTGGAAACAGCAATAGGGACACAGGGCTGCAGGGCCCCAGCAAGCAGCGCAGCACAAGGGTCCAAAGGCAGTGGCAGTCCCTCTGTGACCTACCAGGTCACAGGTCAGCACAACAGCAGAGCAGGCCCAAGGAGGTCCCCGGCGAGTCCTTCCAGCAGCATCCAGTGTGCAGTTCATTAGCCCATCAGTGTCTATAAATGTGGGGGATAGCCCCCTGTACTTATACTCATTTTGTGCAGCTTCTACAAAAGGGGAAGAAGGGGTTGCAACCAGCACTAACAGGTTTCAGGAATTTCCCCTTTCCTCTCCAGCACTGGCTCCAGACATCAGTAGGGGGTAAACAAGCCCTTTGTGTGAGGCCAGGGCACAGCCTTAACACATGCAGGTCTACCTCTCCCAGCCCAGGAAGACCATTCAGTATACAGATGCACTATTGTGACCCCTCCACCTTCCCTGTGTACAGGCTTTCTGAGAAGTAGGCACAAAGCCCAGCTGTCACTCTACCCCAGACGTGGATTGGAGTCAAACTGCAAAACACCAGAGTCATAAGCACAGAGAAATGTTCACTATCTAAAAGTGACATTTCTATAATGGTAATAAAAAATCCACCTACACCAGTAAGCACCATTTCTCACTATCATTCTAACATGCCAAACATGCCCACACCACCCCTCCTAGATCAGACAATACCACTTAGACATATGTTAGGGCATTTCCAATGCAATCCTATGAGAGGAGCAGCGTTCACAGTAGAGAGAAACTAAATAGGCTGTTTGTCACTACTAGGACATGTAGTACGTAAATACATATGTCCCACTTTTTACATACACAGCGCCCTGCCCATAAAGCTAACTAGGGCCTACCTTAGGGAGGACCTATATGTAGTAAAAGGAGAGTTCCAGGCCTGGCAAGTCAATTTAAATGCCAGGTCCCTGTGGCAGAAACTGCGCATGAAGGCCCTGTGGTGGCAGGCCTGAGACACGTTTGAACAGCTACTTCCCTGGGTGGCGCAAGCGGCACTGAAGGCCCACTAGTAGCATTTAATTTACAGGCCCTAGGTATAAGGGATACCACTATCCAAGGGACTTACAGTTAAATTAAATGTGCCAATCAGGTGTAAGCCAGTCATACCAAGTTTAGAAGGGAGGGCACATGCACTTTAGCACTGATCAGCAGTGATAAAGTGCTCAGAGTCCTAAAGCCAACAAAAAGAGATCAGAAAAAATAGGAGGAGGAAGGCAAAAAGTTTGGGGTTGACCCTGTAAAAAGAGCCAGGTCGAACAGTTGTATTTTCCACTAGAGTTTCTAATTGCATTCTTTATCTTTACAAATACCCCATCTTTTTCACATAAAAAGGCATCACACTAAAGATTTAAATAGTTTGTGGGAAGGGTTATGGTGTGACCATGTATTGCAAGGAATAAAGTACCCCATGCTATACATTATAAGGATATTGCAAGTCATCTTGGAGTTCCATGACCTTATAAAGGAACTTGAAATTCAGCTTTGTTTTTCTATACGGTCACAGGACTTATCGATGACTTGCATTATCCTTCTAACATACAGCAGTGGGTACTTTATCCTATATATATTCACTTTATAGCAGTTAACATGAATGACAATCCACATCATGTAGTTTGGGTGTAAAGCATTCTATGTCTTAATTATCAGTAGTACGTACAATTAAACTGATTCTTGATAAATATGATGTATACATGCATTAACAAAGAGTAAAGTTAAATCAAAAACTCTGAAAACCAATACTTAAAATCAGCTTCTAGAAATCAATTGGTTGCTCTTTACATTTGTTCATTGTATAGACGTACTGCCCATAGGGTATATCCATTGCCTCGGACCCAGTCACCACTACCCATATTTCAATATAGGTATTAAATTTACTTTTGTGAACTTATGGTGCCCATTTCATGTCACTTTACCCCCTTTTTATTTTCTGTCTTGCTTAAGTGTATATTGTATTCATAAAGACTGGATTAGTAATGCACTGACGTAAAACTCCAATCTGGAGGTGGCATTAATTATTCAGACTGCGTGTCCAAGAAAGGACTTAATAATCTGAAGTCATAAAGGGGTAAGCCTCTAATATCTGGGACCACGTCCAGTTATCAAGAACCATGGTCCTTTCAATTTTAGTTATTTCCTACAATGCCATCATTTTAGTGCTATTATTTCCCCTAAAGCATCACAATACCAAAACACTGAGGGTAAATCCACAGGGTGAATGTCCTTGCTTACATGAGGTTTCACTTTTCCCACTGAGACTGGAATTAAGGCTCTAATCGAACGCGTCCCTGTCGTACTAAGTATCAATAGCTCTCAATAGGCTCACACACACTCCTCCTCATTCATTCCCCCGCCTGCGACCTCGATCTGCCAGTGCCAGAGGTAAATGTTCCTTTAATGCTGCCAAACCCAGTATCCTGGATCACCTAAAATCCTGCCCACCTCTCAACACACACCAGTGTTTTAAAATAAAAGGATGACTCATTCAAATTCAGGTCACAATTTGGGAACTTGGAACATCTTTCATGACATCATCTGAGCGAGGTCCCCTCATCATCTCACACAGAGGTTCATTGGGAGACTTGGCGAACAGCTCCCTCCAGAATTCAGCTTTATCCCAACCATCTAACTTACACTCACAGTCAGCTCTGTCCTCATCGCTCTAGGATGTCATCACAGACGATCTACACCACTAGCTGGGCCTAGAATGTCCCCTGAGAGGAAGCATGCACACCATTCACATCACTTCAGTGAGGAAGGAGGAAAGGGTAGCGGTAGACCTGATAGAATGGGCAGCATTGTTACAAAGCCCTATTAAAGACGATATCATAAAAAAACGATTGGATCTCCAGGATACAGAAATATAAACTCAGAATACAATAGATGAAAAGACTCACAGAGAACTGGGGAGGAAAATTGAAATAGTTGCCAAGGTAAACAATCTAAAACAATGAAAAGCTGAAGGCGTATCTAAGTGTGGAAATACAATATGAATGTTCGCATGGAATACTGCTATGCGATAGTGTTTCTAAGCTTTATTTAACGTTTTCATTCTTTAAGGAGAAAAACTAAATAACTATGAAAAACATGGTACATAGTAGAAAATCCCATTTTATATTCTGTTCTAACTTAGTAATCAGAAGCAATACATAGTTGATGATCCATTTTTTATTATTCTAGGCAATTTGTAGTTGATTTTTTTATGTTTAGGGTCCTTTGCACAATCGACTTCGATAGAATTGGAAGACACATGCTAAATTAAACATTAACTCTTAATAGTCAGTACGACTTGGCATAGCATGGCTGACCTATCAGGACATGCCACCGTTTTAGAAAGTTGACTGGAAGTATCTTAACAGGGTGGGATGAGGTTGTTTAAGATTCAGCATCCAATAAGAGAGTGGCTGAGGCTTCCTTGCCAAGTACACACTGCATAACTCAGATCACCAGGGTGTTGCTGGATCAGTGCATAACTATGCACCATCGCACGTTTGTGCGTTTGTGGTATGATTCTGGAGTGTGTGCGAGGGTATGATCGCCAAATTTCCCCTAGTGAAGGAGTAGCCATTTTAGGAAGTACCTTATGACTTAACGCACATACAATAAGACGTATAACATATTCCAAATAAATATAGGCACCGAAGAGGAACATTCTAGCTCGACTCATCGCATCAGAATTTGTCACAAATCATTGCACAACACCAGCAATGATAGGACTTCGTGTCAGTAATACGCCATTTTGTCACATCAGGCGTTTGATTGAGTTACTTCCTCAGAACACACTGCGCCGCTTTTGCATTTACAAACATCGCATTAAGTGTGATTTACAACATATTTTTTATGTCAAAACCAAACTTTATCAATACACATTTCCACGCTGTGTTGCTAACTGCACTATTACTAATGTTTACAAGTCACACTCGATTTATTTAATCCAGCATACAGCAATTTGACAATCCTTGAATTTACATCAAATAGCGCTTTTATTTTAAAGTACAATTCGCAAAAATGTCCTGCATGCAGAACAAGAACTTTTCTTAAGTTCAAAATCAGGTTTTATTACAGCATACTTCAGCTAGCTAACCGTTCGTGCACAGCATCCCGCAGAGTAAAACATATATGTAACAAAAACTGCGTTAAAAAGGGCGTTCTATAATTATGAACATTGCACATGAAAGCATATAGCACAATAATGGGTGTAAACGGAATAAAATATGGGGAGGCTCCTATAAAAATACATTAGGTTGATATAATTAAACACGTGAAATGTAGCAATGTTTGCAGAGTGGAATACAAGGATAGTTTATTTTATGACCATGAGGATCCATACATAAGTTTCAGTCCTGGCTCTCAAAGGTTGGGGTATATTGAGGTGAATCTGTTCTACTTCTGATAGACATGTTCTCAATGCTTACTTTAGAAGGCCTATTCCTTTGCTTTTTTAGTTATTGCTTACATACAGATGTAATGGCTGTCCGGCCAGAGGTCTTGTTATCACACAATACACACATACATACACATATATGAGAGGTACAGAAAGGGGCTTTTGCTTTTAGTTACTGTGGTTCAGGAGACTTTGGCCATTGTCTCCTAGGGTTGTCCTTCTGGGTTTCTATCTGCCAATCGCATTGTTTTTAGATTTTTTTATTTGACGGCCCTGCCGCCAGTTTACATAGTTAAAACTCCTCACCCTCAGTGTTCGCTCATGCATTTCTTATTGGTTCTCCGCCGCTCCCTGTAGCCACCCTACACATATATTGGCATTTATGCCTTTCATTTTTTTATTTTGTTTTCTTTTTTATTTTGAGGGCCCAAACTCATTGCGCCATATGTTTAAACCCATCACCCTCCAACCACCCCACCCGCTTCTTTTTTCCCAGTGCTCTGTGGTTGCCTGCCACCACCAACACAGCTTTGGTAACCATTCAAATATGGCCACCAGACATGCGCGCTGTGTTGCGTTGCCTGGGGCTCCTGTGCATTTATTTGACTCCAGGCAAGTCTGTCAGGTGCTTCAAATCCTGATCTAGAGCAAGAAAACTATGCCACCTTGTGCCACGATATTTCCAAAAGCACTGCCTTCAGCGTTCCAAGGATCAGTCCTTCTTCTGTGTCTTTGTTGGATAGTAAGGAAAGCAGGTGTCGCAAGGACTTACACACTCATTCTTGTATTGCTCCTCTGCTAATAACCATGTCTCTGTGCGTAATCTACAGGACCTCAGCATCCCAGTGAAGGTAGAGATGTGGCTGATGTCATCTACTAGGCACTTGCTCTTTTCTGGCCACTTTATGTTACTGAGCCAAGGAAGAAGCTGTCAGCATGATCTAAGGTCAAGTGATCACTCACAGGGGCCAGGAAGAGGAGGCAGAGGTGGGTTCTGTCACCAAATATAGTGCCTCATCTCCCACTCACCATCAAACTTCTTAACCCCACTGAATCCCATTCCAGAATTCACCCCTCACTGACCACAGACTCCATTATCCTCAGACATATAAGCCACCTGTCAATAGCTAGATGCAAAGTTCACACCTTTTTTTTGTTGAAGCAGCCAGAAATAAGGGTGATTCCTGCCCACATCCACTGTTTTGCTTAACACTTAGGAATATCATGTGGAAGGATCAGGCAGACAGGATATCTAAAGACGAGAATTGTAGAGGAACTTGGCACTTACAAAAGCAGGACAGCAGTAGCCCAGAACCAGGCGCAGCAGGAGAGGGGTTCCAGGAGATGGAGCAGGGATCCATGAGATGAAGCAAGGATTTCAGAAAATGAAGCAGGATTGGAGGAGATGAAGCAGGACTCGGGGAGGTGGAGTAGACTTCAAACAGATTAGGCAGGAAAATAAATGAAACCAAGAGCATGTAACCAGAGGGAAACCTGCCACCACAATTACATGAGCATTTGCAATGCATGACACTCAGAGTTTCAGCTTCTTTTGGGAGGTGAAAAAGGACGTAGGGTTGAGGAAGCGAGACGTGACTAGAGGGAGTAGTTCCACAATGATAAATTGAGATGTGGCGACTGCAGAGGTGACCATGATGGTTTGTGAGGGACCAAACATTCATTTCCATTTTTTAACAGTATACATACAGCCCAAACTTGGCCCAAGTGCATTACATGGCGATACATCAAAATCATATTACCTTACACAAATTCAGATTTTTTAAATTTTTGGGGCATGGGGAGATTAAGTGATTTTCCCAGAATCATAGGACATTAATGAGATGCCGAAACACAAACATGGTTCCCCTTCTCCAAAGTCAGCAAGTCAGCAGCTCCCCAGTAGGAGATGTACAGTGCAGATGTTTCTTCATGGAAAATTTGAATAGGAGCCATCTTATAAAAGAAAGCTTTAATAGACAACTGCTGATAAGGAAATTTAGAGAAATGTACATAGAGTGACAAGAGTGGCTTCCAGAGACAGCTCTGTGCGCATGCTGGGACAAACGTAGGAGTCTGCCTCCTGAGCCATGCCAACGGAAGGGAGACTCCGACCACAGCCAGAGTGAGGTCCGCAGTGACTGTGCAGCATAATACCACCCAACGTCAGTCCCTGACTGACTTGACTTCAGGTATCATCACTCCTTCCCCTCTCACACTGCCCAGTTTTGATCCATCCCTCTGGCTGTATTAACCCTGTCCTCTGCAGTCAGTCTCTAACCCTGTATCATGATAACTACCCTTTTTGGGTTTCATCACTAGCCTCCACAGGTGACAGTCTCTCTCCCAGGCCTATTAATATCCCAATGTAGACCTCATTGTCCCAGGTTGCATCCACTACCTCGGTTTTCCTGAAATATGCAGGAACCCACACCCTCATCTTTCATGAGTCGTACACACCATGGATATTGCTTGGTAACCACTAAATGCCCCAGAGAACCAATCAAACTCCTTTAATTCACCCTATACCCCATCACCATGTACTGCATCACATCTGGTTATTCTCCACTCCATCACCCTCCAACTGCTTTACCCATTTTGACTCCCTTACAACCCAGTCTTTGGCTGTATTCACCCACCAACCACTTTCTCAGGCATCTTTCTTCCATTAATGCTACACAGCCTCCTCAGACTCCATCCCACCCATCGGGGTGTACCCCTCCATCAAGCCCACTCCTTCCCTCATTCTAATGTCACACACACTTCCCTCATTCAGATGACACTGAACGCTGTGTCTGATTTAGAGTTCATCGGACGGGTTACTGTCTCAAATGTGACAGATATCCCATACATCGTAATACAAGTGCCATTGAATATAATGCACTTGTAATATGGCGGAAGGGATATCCATTGCGGCTGTGAAGGAGTAACCTATGTACCAAACTCTAAATCAAGCCCTTTATCTTGAGATGCTTGGCATCAAGGGCATTTAAGTGGGTAAACTAGGATTAAAGGGTAGTTAAACCTGGAACATTTCCTCAAACTGAAGTTCTGGATGTCTCAATCTGATACCCACAACTGTAGTTCTGGATATCACCCCGGCTTCTGAAGTCACTTCCAACGGAGGATCAAAAGATGGAGTTTAAGTCACAAAGTACACCACTTAGGCTTTGTGCGGATTCTCATTTGCTCTTTAATGTTAGAAACAGTGTTATGCATCTCATTCTAACTTATTATTCTCAAAGAAATTGAATCCCGGACAACCACTGCCTGAATTTTGTTTCACAGGCTGGGATTCAGTTTTGTCTGAAGAAAGCTGTCTCAAGCTAATTCTTTTTCTGGAAGTTTGCCCAAACATTGCTCATCAGCCATTCCACAGGTCTCACATTGTGGCCGCCAGATTAGTGCCTCTGGCACCTAAAAGTGTCAATTTTGAGCATTTTGAATGGGTGGGACATTGGCTATCCATTGAGTATAGGATGAGGTTTACTCTGAGATGCATGTTGGCTGCACGCATTTGCTTTAGTTTTTGCACATATCATTGTTGTACGTCTTTGTATCCTGAAAAAAATAACTAACAGTTTAATTAAGCCTTTTTCAGATTGGGTGAAATTGACTTTCCAAAAATCTTTCACAACTGCTTTCGACAGCCCCATCACTGTAACATTCAGCAAATGTTGAAAACACCCTGTGGGATAGATCACCTGCTTTATCAAGCTGGGTTTTGCTTTCGAAGTGTGATATTTAGTTTAGCGAACCTGATAGTTTATATTCGTATGGCAATAACATCTCCAGAAAAATGGCGTACAAATAAGCACATCAATTTCACGAGCACTAGTCTTCATTCCCCCCTTTGCATCTGTTCCATCCAGAAGTCAAACAGGTGCAGGTCCACCCAAGGCACGCGGGCTGCCCAAGAGCCATTACGCGCCCCAGCGTGTTGATGATGCAGGGATTCTGGTGCCAAGTGGAGCTATGCTTGGCTGAGGAGGAAGCGCGCTGAAAGAGGACCAAAGTGTGCGCGCGCTGCATGCTAAGCCAAGCTTGGGCGCGAGCCAGCATTCCGAGATCCAGCTACAATTTCCTTCTCTTGGGCTGCTTTTGGAGCTCGCCCAAATAGCACAGCTGTTTACACTGCCTTCCCATAGGGCTGATAGACAGTCGGCTGGCACGTCTCTCCAGAGCCCACACTCTTTGTGTTTTGGGGCAACGTGGTGCATTTCTGCAGGACACTGGGTATGTCCCCTAGCCCCCCTCCCAAACTGGTTTCATTCCATCACCTCTTACCCAGGCACTCGAAGCTAGGGCATGGATCCTGCCCCCTCCACGTGTTCGCTCTACAAGAAAAAGAGGACCATATGGCAGCCTACAAATGCCATGCCTGGCCCGGCTGTGCCTTGCCTGTGACTGTGGCATCTGGGAGAAAGGCTGTCTTTTAATGATATGCCACGAGCAATGCTACTGCTCCGAAGGGACCTTCTTGTTAATGAAGAAATGAAGAGAAAACAGAAGGCATGGAGAAGACGAGTGCCAGCAAGAGGCGCATCCTACCTATAGATGGCACACAGCACTTTCAAACCATGTCTGCCACGTCTGCACATTTACAGTACCACTTTGTCGAGGTTTTGTCGCAGAACTTGAAAAGTTTTAGTTTAGTTTGAAATTTGGCACCTCAATCCCACCCTTTTTCTACCTTCACACCTGCTGTTGAATATCTCATGATACCCCCCACCCCACCCTAGTCAGTGAGATCCTCGGGCGTATTGTTCTCAGCCCTTGTCTTAACATGTTATTTTACTTTTGTGTCGTATTTTTTGTGTTCTCCAATAGTGCCTTCCTCCTGTCAGTTATGAAGTGTACACGCCACATAAATGCATTGCTAACTCAAATACTGTGACTATGGGAAACGCCCAGTATGAGGGGTTATACATTCTAAAGGCCTCATTATGAGTTCCGTGATGAAGTCATATCCAAAAACACACAAAGAAATACTGTTTGCTGATGATGTCAGGTGGTTTGTTGCGCCTAGTTCCAAATTTTGCATCCTGAAATGGCAATAAGGTGAGAAAAGAGTCTTTGTGGCTCCTTCAGGTCATTTGTTGAACCCAATTCTGACATGTGGGCTCTGCAATGGGGAATAACATGCACAAACTCTCTTTATGACCGTTTTTTGTGCCGGAATCTCTTTTGCCCATGCGTTTTTCTTCAGGCATTGCACATACCAAAACACAGGACGACTGAGCACAATTTGAAGGAAATCCATGATAATAAAACCCAGCGCAGACGCAAAAGTGGTGCAAACTTACAAAATATATACTTTTTTAGCGCCGCATTTGCGTCATTTTTTGACGTAATAGCTGTGCAAACTTACAAAATATAATTGAATTTTGTAAGTTTGCGCCGCTTTTGCATCAAAAAATGACACAAATGCGACGATAAAAAAGTATAAATCAGGCTCTAAGGTCCATATTTATACTTCTTTAGCGAGGCATTTCCGTCATTTTTTTATGCAAAAGCAGCGCAAACTTACAAAATACAATTGTATTTTGTAAGTTTGCGCTGCTTTTGCATCAAAAAGCGGCGCAAATGCGGCGCAAAAAAAGTATAAATATGGGCCTAAGGGCCATATTTATACTTTTTGACGCAAAACTGCACCAACGTTTTGCATCACAAATTTTAACACCGACTAGCGCCATTTCCTTGCACCACCCGTGCGTCAAATTTATACTTTGACGCTCGGCGGCGCAAACCACTGGTTAGAGTCATTTTTATTTACTCAAACCAATGCGCCACATCGTAAAGAAAAATTCCGTTAACACAGAGAAAATGACTTTGATCCGGTTTACAATGTCGCAAAATGGATACATGCCTTTTTTTGACGCAATAGCCTCAAAAATCGGCGCAAACACAGCAAAATGTGCAAAGAAGCCCCAAAATGGATCCCAGAAGCCATGAAAGACCCCAGGAAGATGGCAACCGACCAGGAACCAGCCACAAGGACCCAGACAAGACCCAGGATAGGGAGAAGTAGAAAAGGAAGTGTTGTTTCAGTGCAGAGGAGCATGAAATACTGGTGAAAGAGGTGACGGAACACCAGCATCAACTTTTTGTCACCTCTAAATTGCCAATTGGGAGGAGAGAGGCAATTTGGCAACAAATTGTGGAAAAGATCAACAGTGTGGCAGAAGTACGGAGAACAGTCACTGAGTGCAAGAAACGCTGGCATGACTGCAAGCGCAGGACCAAGGAAAAAATGGCAAGGAACAGGAAGGCAGCACTGTAGACTGGAGGTGGGAGGCCCTGGACCACACGGAGGAGACAGTGGCAGCTGTCATCCCTGAGGAGATCGTCACAGGGATTCAAGGACAAGACAACGCAGACTACCAGGATACAACACAGATGCAGGGTAAGTGGCATGGGGAACACAAATGCCTAATTGTTAACTGCAAGCAGGGGGGGACATACCTACTACACAATGCATGTCAGCCATGATAATCAGGTAGTGGAAAGGGCAAAGGGGCATGGCACAGGTGCATGGGCTGTGCAGGGGAAATTGGGGCACAGCACAACACTACACCAACAACCTTTGCATGGGGGTATTCTGCCATGCCAAGGATGTTGGAAAGGCAAAGCCAGTCCAGGAGGGTAGGGTGCAACGTAAAACTTGCCTGCTATCACACAACAGCTGGTATTGTCGCTACATGAACTAGGACTCAATTTCCAGTCTCAGGCCATATCCGCACGTGGCATTTACCATTGACAACAGTTGTCACTACCACCTCTGCTGTGTGTGCAGGTCAAGTAGCCAATGGCAGTTACGTGCCCATGGATCAAACACACCCAAAATGGAGGGTTCAGGATGACAACGTTATCAATCCCCTGTAATTAATAAAAATGTGCAAATCCTGTTAAATGCTCATGTCTATAGGCGCTACAAACATCAGGTATTGTAATTAACATTATGAGGTACACAGCAGTAGTGTCATACACATGCTGCACATGTCAGGGTCTACCCTGTGCCTGTGTTACAATAGCTGCAATGCCACCATGCAACATCTCCAGTGTCATAATGCTAAGACAACAGCATTGAGGGGGAGGACATATGTGTCTAGCTAGTGAAATACACTCGCACAGTCATAAGAGGAAATGGAATACTGCTCGGACCATCAGTGCAATCCAATGTAGCGCACATTCCCCAACATCAACATGACACACTACCAATGCTGACACCTGTATTGCGGCATGCCAATGCTATATATATTATATGCTAGTCTCAGCAACATATCGGTGGATGTGAAATATCATAGACTGGGTCAGTTCCAGATTGTTAAGTGTGGTGCAAGTGCCATCAGAACACCCACAGCCAGTACAAGGCCATACCATGATAATGGAAGTAGAGGGAGGGCTGAGTACGACAAGAAGGTGGCAACATACAATTTGGGCAGAACCTACACCTAGAGGATGTGACTCAGACATTTCCCCAAACAGCCCACACTACATGTGACATGCAGGTGGGGCATAGGCCTGGGAGAATGCTAATATTGATGACAGTAACAATGAACAGGAACCAAGATCACAATGTGCAACTAATAGGAAGTCAGGAAACTCACATTACAAATGCCACAACACAGACACACTAATTGTACAATATCTCATTGCAGAGGACGAAGGAGATATGCCTGTCCTGGACTTCCCTGATGACATGGATGACGAGCTGACAAACATTAGCCAGCAGACCCTCCAAGATGTCCTTGGAACTCTCCACAACCCACCTTCAGTGGCAAGGAGGAGCACAAAAGTAGCAGCCATCACCGAGGACCCACCCACCACCCCAATTGTACGACCTACCAGCTCCAACCCAGCTGAGGAGTCTGAGGACACTGGTACCACCTTTGAGAGGACTGTAGTTGGAGTACAGCGGGAGCTGTCCAAGGAGGTGTGGGTGGGATGCAAAATATGGCAGCCAGCCTTGAGGGGATGCGTTTGTGCATGCTGTCATCTACAGAACAGGCAGCAGCCATGCAAGCGCTAACATCCATCCTGCAAGGACTACAACAAAGTGTAAAGGAATTCACCACTGCAGTAAGGGAGTTGCCACAACACCTCGCACCCCAAACCTTTCACTGCGTGCACGAATGCAATCATGACCCCCTCAGGGCCGACCTGGCTGCCTACCACAGTGATGTAGCTGCTATAATTAGGAACCAGCAGCTCCTCCTTGCTGCAGTACTGCCCTTAATAGCCCCACAGTTGACAGCTACCAGGATTTCTGACTCCACGTCTTCAAACACTGAAGTGTGTGTTGCCCCTTCAAACCCACCACCACCAAGGGCAGAGGAGACGACACACATATCAGAAGATGAAGACGTGGAACAGATCACCTTCACCCGTAAGAGTACCCGGTAGCACAAGTCCATGCCACATGGGCAGATATCCTAGGTCCTGTGTTTGTTAACATGCCAGTCTTGCAACAGCTGCTCACATGCACTGTTCTCCAGCACACTGTTTACCTTGACACTATGCTCTGTGATTGTCTCTCACTACCTCATTGGTAATTCATGTTCCTCTGCACTGTATGTCACTTCATCCCAGCATGTCCAATGACATGTCCCATTGCACTTGTGTAGCATCACAACAGAATGCGTCACACTAATGGACTCCAAATCCTGGACTATGTAAATATTGCACTACAGCACTTTCAAATAAATAGCACTTACACAATCACTTTGTCTCTGCATAATGTGACACATCAACTGTGTAGGAGATTAGTTATGTATGTCACATGTCAATGGCCATAGAATGTCAATACAACTGCCTTGAAAGACTGTGGGCTGATAACTATGTACTAGGGTCTGGGTTGTATCATCATCTGCGCTTCCTGAGGCTTATTTCTGAAGTAAATTGAGAACTAACAGTATAATGCTGTGTTGGACTGAAAAAGTCCACTTCAAGAGATGTTTAAGCTGAAAATCAATGTGTTCAAAATTCCCTTCAAGACAATCTTTATGTATGTGACATCTGACTATAAACTTTCATCACACACACACACCATACATCAGGCTGCAGGCAAACGTAGCACAGTGCCCAAAATTCCAAATCAGGTCTCAAACGATGACAGATTTAAAACACACATCCAAACTTCACAACGCACTGGGATCCATAGTTACCTTGAGTGGTGGGTACAATGGATGGCAGATGCATAGAGAAGTAGCTTTGGTGTATCAATAATGGGATTCAGATGCAGGATGGTACACAAATGCAAATACTAAATTGACACTGTTCACCCATGCCAAGGCCATGATCCCCAAACATATGACACATACTGTAAAGGAGTACCCAAATATTTATTTAACAGTAAAAAAGAATAATACAACTAGGAGAAACACCTTAACTAACCTAACCTATCCACACTACACATTACCCACAACTGGCCCTAACTACCCTAAGCTTAACTTACCTATCACATTTAACTAAACACTCTAAACATCAACCCCCTACCCCCCCTTATATGACAGGACACATGTAGGACAACATATACTAACCTAAACACAAACTATCTTATCCTAAACAAATATATATATATATATGTCTTTTTTTTATTTTTTAGACATATAAACCCCAACATGACCCCCTACTCACCCACAAAAAAATACATGTAATAATATAACCCCTCAACCCCCCAACCCACTTATACTAACTAAACTAACAGCCTAGTCTAACCTAACACTAGGCCCCCTAAACCCACTAAATATAAGAGTCAGGAAAGAGGAGGGTCGGGAGGGAATCATGGCTGAGGGTCACAAAGTCACAAGTTTGCCCTCCGCAGGATATTCCACGCAGTCTCCTGCTATTGCGGGACACCTCCTGCTGCAGCCTGTCCATCCTGCGCAACATCCGTTGCATGTCACGTCTCATCTGTTGGAATTCTGCATTGTCTATCACTGCAGCAGGGGTTGTCTGTGTGCCACTAGTGGATGGTTGAGCCGGTGCCGTGCTTGGAGGGGGAGGTGCAGGAGCTGCTGTCTGTGGGCCTGGAGCTGATGGGACCTGCAACAGTGGCTGTCATCTGTGGTGCGACTGTGGTCGGAGTGGTTGTGCTGGTGGTGGTGGCTGTTGTGGGCAAGGATGCCCCCCCTTGGGAAAATGCCCTCCAGACACCTGTGGCTCTCTCATGCCGATAACGCCATGCCATATTGCGGGACCCAGACTGCACATCCAGTATGTGGTGGTAACGCATCGCCCACCGCTGGAATTCCCTGATCTGATGGGTTTGTGTTGGCAGCTGTAAAAATAGAGAAAGCCAAACAATAATGACATTATTGTGTGATCCATCTACTGATGATATTCTAACACTTCCTCAAAATAAGCTTAAACAGTCCAAATCACAGTACAGATCATAGAATGTCTCTGAGGAATGACATGCCAACACAGCCTGCACATCTCCTATCAAACAGCCCAGCAATGCTCAAAAGCCTGTGTACCTACTTAAATGATCTGTGCATCAATGTTCTGCCATTAGTCACATAACAAATGCTGCAAGTACTCCACATGTGACAGGCCAACTAATGAATATCTTCTGGATGACAATCAAGGCCCACAAGATCTGTGATTTGTAAATGGAATAGCCTGTACGGTATGCAGCTGCTAATCATGAGGGGTATCCTAGGTTGGAACAAATGAATGTTGGAATTACATGTCTGTCTTCTACACTGGGATCCTCACACCTAGGTACACATATTTCATAACCCTAACCCTGTGCCTCAGGGGGTGATGGACATGCAACTCATACTTTCATACATCAAGGACAGCCAGGAAGCTTTGGACAGCTGTCGATGGGTTTAGTCAGTCCACCACAGGTAAGGAAGCCTGCCAAATAGGATTGACTCAAACATTGGACAATCACATCCACAATTATGTTCCCAATTGCGGACAATTGTCAACATCATTTGAGCTCACCAATCCCTTTCCAAAAACAAGCACATAGATGCAAGCACCCATCTGGGCTTGACCTGCATGCACACCTATGACATTCTACTCAGGTGCCACAGAAACGTAGCACAACATGTGGAGCCAGATGCTGCTAGGAAGTCAAACATACAGTCCTACATCTTCATTAGTTAACAGGGAGGCTCAAGTCTGTGGGTAATACTTCGGCATCGCCGGTCTGTGTGAATCAGGGTATGACTTGCTGACTAAATCAGAAACATGTCCACCTCCTAATTTATCATTGGCATAAATGTAGCAACAAATATCACCCTGTTCACCTGCCCATGCCTATAGCGCAGCACTAGAATTCCAAAATATGCCTCTCCGCCACTGATTGTCCAACTCAAACATGGAACAAAATGTCAAACGCCTGGCAAGTCACATATCAGATCATGTGCCAGCACATCATACCTTGCAATGAGTCCAACACACAGGAGTCAATCACACAACAGATGCAAACACAACACAGAACTAACATATCAACACTTACTGGATATGTCTGGGTCCACAAATCGAGCCACTTCTCCAATTGTGTAGGGGGCTGGTCCACCAGTAACACATGGAAGGATGAAATGTGCTCAATGTCTGCTCACTGTACAAAACTTGGAACAAAACATCACTGTGTGTGACATTTTAGATGATATAGCAGCACCTCTGGCCTGTAGACACCCCAACAGACATACCACTGCAAACATGTATAGACCCTGTCACTCCAGTGATTGATAGACACACATATGCACACATGCACTGGCCCTAACAATCATGTGGTGACAAACATCATTACTCAATTTTGTGCAGATTTCTTTCTAGAGGGTACTCCATATCTTCATTTGTTGTTATGAGAGACATGCAAAGCCACATTCCTGGTGCACAGCAATACCAGTCACTCAGGTATTGTGGCTTGTGCATCAAGGGACAATCAGTTACTGTGTGATGCTCATGTGGGTTGGGTTTAGTTCAGGAATTATTGTGCTTTCTATGGGCCATTATATCTATGCCTGTGTTGTCTGTAGGTTACATATGCCACATTGCCAGTGTACCCACAGCTGTATATGCCCCCTATGACACCATGATGGCAGGGATCCTGTGTGTTACTTGATGACAATTTTACACTAAACATGGATTGGCCATATATCTAATTCAAAACAACAAAGAAATATATGCTGACAGTGTCTAATTTGACCATCCGTGACAGAATGAATGGGCACAGGTGTAGTCATTGCACCTGAAATGTGTTGCTCAGGGCCCGGTGTACCTATATCAGGTATTGTAGATCACAGTTAGCCACATTCATCATCTTACATTTGCCAGTTTGGGTGATCTGTGTTTATACATTGAACTGCCACTGTCCCCTAAGTGAAACATGGTTTGGCAAATGTCCTGCTAGGGCAATCTTGATGAGGTAGGTCTCAATTTGTATGCACCTTGGGAATGGCAGCAGTCACAGGAATGCTGGTCTGCTAATCTTAGCATACACCCATGTCTGTGATAGCCTTCATACTGAGAAGTTAACTATTGTACAAATGCTGTACTAGATCAGCAGGGGTGTACCAAACGTAAACTAGCAAACTATTTAATCACTTTAAATGTATGATGGAAGCAGTCAGGGCTCCCTTGCACAACATCATGCAAATAAATAATTTGTGACCATGCATTCACAAAGTTCAGGGATCCCAGGATGACCCATTAACTTATGAAAATTGCTTGGCTATAAAGTGACACAGATGGCAAATGCATCAGGGCTGTACCAACAACTGTGGCCAAGGCAAATTAAAACACACAGGAACAATGACCATAGGGGCAGGTGTTTATTTGAATTTTATGTGTAGCATTTGCTTCCTGTTTTTACGCTACAGCTATGGAAAGTAGCACCAAACATTTAGATATTCTCCAGTGTGCATTACTTTGGCATCCATGATTAATTTAAATGCTGCACAAACCAAGTCAAAATATCAGCCTAAGATATTACCAGAGGTTAGGAAGATCATTGTTCATATGGCCATGAATACAGTTCAGACATGTATTCCAAATAATTGGGGACTACATTAATTCCTTGCTTTAGCATGTGAAATACATCTCATTCCTGGTACACTCACAGACCATGAATAAAACATTTGTTTGTGCTGCATTACCATCATCTACTGACGTTAACGCAGCACTAATTTACAAGATCAAGTTGGGTTTTGTAAGTTTGTGCAGCTTTTGCATCAACAAATGATGGTAATGCGTAGCAAATATTGTATAAATATGGGCCACTGTATATTCAACTTGCATTCCACGTGTCCACAAACCTTGCATGCAGCATGTCACCAAAGCTGCTACTGTCACTACAGAGCATTTTACTGTACACATTAGTCTGGTTTGCACTCACCAACAGGGCCACCAATTACCACACCCAGGAGGTCCAGCAGGTCTTGCTCTCTGGCCACAAGGTCAGCCCAGCGATGTTTGAGTTGGTGGTCGTTGCGCTGGCTGTTGAATACCCTCTTCAGGTGGAACAGCACCTTGGACCCCCTGAGCCTCCTCGCCTCTGTGTGATACCCCTGTATCACCCTGCCACCAGCCTCTAACATCAGGGGGAGAAAGTGGCACACCAGCCAAATGAAAGACCCCAGCTCCTCCTCACCCATTCTCTCCAGACGTGGCCTGCCCAACATCACAGTAAATAATAGGGACATGAAAGGGAAAAGAGGGAAATACAGGGAAAGGAGATAGGAAAATGAAACTTAAAGAACCCACAAACAGCCCAACAATACCCCAACTAACAATACCCACTACACACTCCCAACAATACAAAGTCAAAATTAGACAACAAACATGACAAAAACACACTTACACTGAATTACTGAGACAATTACTAAAACAACAGATGTCAATTGGAATGGCACACATTGACAAAAGCACAATTTGGACAGACACAACTCTCAACACAGCCACACAGCCTAGAAGAATCACAGACTGCAAAGTGAAAGTGAAAGTGAAAGTACACCCGCTGTACCATTTCTGTAAACAGGATATCCTATTACATCACTTCCTGTCTCAAATGCGGTGCGTTTTTATTGCGTTGCATGAAATTTTATGACGCTTACGGGCTTTGCGTCAATATTTATTGACGCATATGCTTAAAAATTTCCCCGCATTCAAAGATCAATGGATAACCAATTTCATGGGGTGCAGTGTTGGAATTAACGCTAGGGACCAATCGATGTATAATGGCTGTGAGTGTCATTTTTTAACGCATATGCAGCATTTTTTGACACATATGCGTCATTTTTGACACATTTGCGTCAAAATATCTGTCTTTAACTGTGTTTGTGTCATTTTACTCACTTTTTACATACACATGTACTGGAATGTTGGATACCACTTCATGGTGACTTGTGTATATACTACCCATGAGTCAGGCATTTGAACATGGTCGGTAGGTACAGTGTTTGTGACACAGAGTCCCAACTCCAATCCAAAAAAGTTATGGTACACCACAGTTTGAGTCATGTAAATGACCTATGTTTCTCCTGTGGCTGTGGTGGACCAGCAGACCATGCTGCATGTGTTCACATATTTCCTGTGGTTCATTGTACAAAGGTGTCCCGTTCAAGTGTGTGGTCATGTGTACCCTGTGTCAGTATTGGGCTCCATGTTGTCACAGTTACGTGCAGGTCTAGTCATGAGTCTGTGGAGCCAACCCTTGAATTAACAGAGTATCCTTCAAAGCAGATTTGACCTAAAGCCAAAGATCAACTAACAACACACATGGGGATAGTCCAGCTATAGCACTGCAGACCTTTAGTAAGGCAGACAACAGGGCAACCTTGGTGTGCTTAAAAACATTTGGCATCAGTAATAGGAAACTGTCAGGTTTCATCACAACATTTGTACACAGGGTGGCCTCTAAAATTCACACTGAAACAGGGAATATCAGTGCCTCTGTGCTGATTAATGTCACAGCTAGTCATCACGCAAGCCCCATCAAAAGGTGGTGGCAGAAGTGAATCTGTGTGTGGACTGTCAGGGCACAAACATGTTTTGTCCTTACATACACATTGGCTACCCATGTTTGTTGTGCTGGAGGCACCGCACCGAATCCATGCATATAGCCATGGCACACTGTCACTGTTTGGTACTAATGAATACATGCAAAACCAGACAAGGGATGGGGGCTAGATTAGGCTATATGAATACATGTCCCAGAACAGACTAAGGAAACTGGTTAACCTATACTATATATTTGGGGATTCATCGTAGACCTACCAGACACAATACCCCATGAGGAAAGAGAGGGCATGGAAAGCATCTATGAGACAAATGTAGCCACATGGACCCTCTATGGTTAACGCAAAGACAGGAACCAGTCAGGCTAACAGGATGCAGGCTCTGTCAGGAACAATCATGGACAAGGCAAATACACAGTGAGCAGACTCTGACTGGGAAAAGCAGGAACAACACTGTGGGAACAAAAAACAGTTTGTGCTGTGGTCTGCAACGTTATACAATCCCCCAAGGGCTCTGTTACACAAGTGATTTGTACGCCAATGCACAACAAGGAGATTCAGAAAATGGCAGCTTCTAAGCAGTTCCAGGCAGCAGCAGGGGCAGGGCAGGTTCAAATGGCTGGTCTGCATGGAAGTGCTCACAGGTGTGTGCAGCTTCAGTCTCTCCAAGTCCTGGAGTTGAGAATCAAGATCAAAGGGCCAAGTGGACCTTTCACATGGGAAGCAATGGACAGCTGATTGAAGGTCCTACCGACTACCAGGCAGTGCATTATCGGACCTGAGGTCCATGCAGACTGATGACTATGCCATGCCATACGGAAGAGGGAAGCACACAGGTCAGAATGGGAGTCTGGGTGTATGTAGATGAAGGTTATCAGGGTACAGATAGTCCATTTACAGGGCCCCCTAGAGAAAGGTAGGGAGAGACTTGAAACATGGCAGTGGCAGGACTTATTACCTGGGATGGACTGCGCAGGGCATGTCTTGTGAGCAATGCTTGTCATACCTGTGGCACTCGTGCTATCCATTTTCCGCTTAGATGGACTCATTGTCACACATGTTCCTTGCAAATATAGCTGATGTCACACTTACTGCTGTCAAGGGTCTGGTCATACATTCCTGTTACCAATGCAATAGCACATCTACTGCCTCATGTATGAAACACTTTTTTACCTTATGATTGATGGTGTCTTAGTTGTGTTTCATGTGCTGCAATGAACCATGTTGGCAACATGGATGTGTGTCATAGCTGTGGTCCTCTGTTATTGGCCTTCACATGTGAAATAGATAGGACATATGTCATATACACTGTGTGTGATGTTGGCTGTACATTCATACCAATCAAATGTGATGTGGCTTTTTCAGTATCCTATTCTGTATTTCTGCAGTGCTACATGAGGCTAAACTCTGATTATGATTCCTAGGGATCATATGATGCATAAATAATTACCCAGAGCATGATTGAGTGACGAAGGTAGGTGTTTAATGACATCTGCTAACAAAGTAGTGATGGTGACTATAGTTAGAAGAAGTTTTGTAAAATGTGTTGTCTCCGATGCAATCCTGCTGCAGTGTTTGGATGGTCCCCCTCATGTTCACGGACAGCATTCTCCTCTTCCTCCTCTTCAGACATTTGTGGGTCTGGTTCATAGAGTGGAATGTTCCTCCTTACACAAATGTTGTGCAGGATGGCACAGGTCAAAATGATCTTACAGACTATTTCAGGTGAATATAGGAGACTGCCTCCGGTGATTTCGAGGCACCGGAATCTGGACTTCAGGATGCCAAAAGTCCTCTCTACTATGGTGTGTGTCCTCCGATGTGCCTCATTATAGGCACGCTCTGCTGCTGTGCTTGGGTTGGCAAATGGGGTCATGATCCATGGCTGGATCCCATAACCCTGATCAGCTGAAAGAGAAAGTGAGTGTAAATATTTGGATGTTGGTTGCACCTTGATTATCACTTTGCATGGCAGTTGTTATCTTGTGTCGTCTGTGACTCATCGGTGTTTGTGTTATTGTGTGGGATCCTAGGGTTCTAGGATGTTCTTTCAGCATTGGGTTGTTTCATTATCAAAACTGGTGTTTGGCTGATTGACCGGATGTCAGCGGTATATTTGTAAACTTGCAGCTCATTATGTATCTCCCATGCATTATGTCATATGAAAGATGTGTCCATGTGCCTTCACTGAAGGTGACATGATACTTCCACACACAGAATTGATTCCACTGTGGTGGTAACACGGTTGCACTATATGGCCTGAACATCCCATCCAATTCAACATATGTAATAGCATGTGAAAATCCTCAGTGGGGCCCTTTGATTTGGTTAGGTGACAATGTACAACACATCTCCATAAGTTGGCAGCACTGAAGTGTTCACAATTGACAATGCACAAATATCCCATGTGTGACAAGCTCTGTGCAAACCTATATTTTGTGCCCTCGCCGAGTTGGCTCATGTACATACGTGTACCTACACTACTGAACCTGCTCCAGGTAAGCTGGCTAACTTGGTTGTGAGGGTGAAGGTTTAAGTGTCAGAAGGTCCATGTGCCTGTAGATCTGTTATGTATATGTGTATTTGTCTCAATCCATATGTGTAGCAGTGTGCACTTTGCAATATTGTCACATCAATATGTGTTCTTAGCACAGTCCACTTACTTATTGGTAGCGGGCAATGTCACCCCAGGAGTGATGTGAGATGTTGGTACTGCCTCAATGATTCCATGTCACCTTCATTAGAGTCAGCATCATCATGCTATGTGTCTCATGGTGTTTGCCCTGCAGTGAAACACATTACACACCCCTTACACAGTACGTATTGGTTGGAAGGGTGTGTGATTGAGTGTTATTGATGTGATATTGTAAAAGCCATCTTCCAAGTTGTACTGCCAGTGAAGGCCATGTCATTGTCACTGTGTGGTTTTAAATTGGTCCCTGGTGGCTCTGGAGTGGCATCTATTGTTATTTGCATCTGTCATTTGTCCATAGGTGTGTATCCCATCGGGTCAGGATATCAGACATGACTAGCAGTGTCACAACCTCAGTATCTTCCTGGCCATGTGTCAATGTAGTGGTGTATGTGTTGTGTGTCCTACATGGTTGCTGTGCTGTGTGTAAATAGCAAGGTTTCTGTACTTACCAACAAGTAGGCCATTGCCATATCGTCCATCCTAGAAGTGTTGATTGATGGTGCAGTGGCGGAAGATGAATGAATCATGTACACTCCCAGGATACTTTGCCACGATGTTGGTGATCAATCCCCGGTGATCCACAATGGCCTGCACATTGATGGAGTGTCTGTGCTTCCTGTTGCGGTCTAGATGCTCGGTTGCAGCAGGTGGCACAATCCGTACATGTGTACAGTCAATGGCACCATGCACGTGTGGGAAGCCATTGATTTGATAGAAGCCCTGTTTGGTCTCCTGCTGCTTCTGCTGTGTGTTGGGGAAGCGGATGTGGTGGGGTGTGAGGGAGATGATGGCATCAAGTACCTTGGGCAGGAAGGCAGAGAATGAGGGCTGTGAGATCCCAGCAACCAGAGCACCAGTGGTTTGAAAAGAGCCACTTGCCAACATGTGGAGGACAGCTAGCAGCTTGGTCTCTGGTGGAATGATGTGGGGTGTCTGCAAGCTGGGTGCCAACTGTGGCTCAATGTTGCGCAGCAGCTGCTGTATGGCTTGCCAGTTTAGTCTGTACCTCTGGATGATGTCATGTTCCCTGAGCCCCTGAAGGGTTGTCCTGTTCCGGAACATCCTCTCCTGCCTTTGGTGTTGCCTTTGTGGTCCCTGTTGGTGTGGTGGAAGCTGCTGCTGTTGCTCCTGTGCTCTGCGTCTTCTTGCATGCTGGATGAATAGCACCTCCATGTCTTCCTTTTGGAGCTTGATGTTGCTTCTGTGAGTTTTCCTTAAGTACTGGTGTGTTTTCCCTGTTTTAACGCCTGCCCTGCCCCAGGCGTTAATTTTTGACACAAATCGAGATGTGTGCCATTTTCCGACTCCGCCTACCAGCCGTGCGTCTTTTTTGCGCAGTTGGATAAATATGGCGCACGGGTGTTTAAGTCATTTTTTGGACGGGAACGCCTACTTTGCATGTCATTAACGCAAGGCGGTTTCACGCATCCAGAAAATGACGCACACTGAGATATTTTGACGTTAGCGGGGTCTAGTGTCAAAGTATAAATATGATGTTAGTTTTGCACCAAATTTGCGTAAAAAAATGACGCAAATCCGGCGCAAGCAGAGTATAAATATGCCTCTAAGGCTTTAAAAAAAGCACAGCTGTTTAATTTCAGGTAATGCTATTTTTAGAATCATTGGCTGCTTCAGATAGGAGGCAATATTTCTTCTATTGAAGTAAGATAAACACTCTTAGGACAATACCTTTTTTGATAAGCACCGTTTTGATCCATGCGTTAAGACCTCTTTTTCATTAAAGCTTGCACTTTTTGCTGCAGTGTCTTGGCAAACTTATTTAGCAAACTACGAACAATCTGCTTTTTTCTGACGAACAAGTAAGGTCAGGGTATGGAAATTGTGGCATATGGAACAAGTCAAAGTTTAAGTAAATAGCAAGTCAAAATGAAATGTCACAGCAGTTCCTGCCTGAAACTATTCACTGAAACAATCTAAGTTTCATGTGTGGTTGTGAAAGTGTTGTGTCAAGAGGCAAGAAATAAAGCTAAATGTAGGGAAAGTGACCTTTTATTTGCAGCAGACAAAAAGGAGCCAACGAAATAGTTCAAAATAATACAGTACGGAGAATCCTCTGCACTGACCTATGTTATATGTAAATCTGAATTTGGAAGTTTTCTTAGAAAACTGACTTGTCACTGGTTATTACAAAGGTCTTAAACATGCGTAGTTTGGTACTTCTCAATAGATTTTAAAAAGATGACAGATTGGGTTCTCACTGTCTGGTTTGCTACCTGTGATCTGAATGGTGCACACACACAGGCACAGCCACTCACAAAAAGACACACACAGCTACAGGTTCTGGAACCTGCAACCTGCAGGTTGCAAACAGATTTCTGCAGCAGGTGCCTTAGTCCACCAAGCTGCTTTGAAAGGATTAAATTACAGCACTTTTAGGTTACACACAGATCTCTGTTGTAGGGTCATTCATCTGCAGCTGTGTGTCACTTTCTCATTCCTTTTACTTGCTGTTTTATCTGTCCCCTGGAATGTTGTTTAAGAATCTCTCCTGTTCCTCCAGTCCACTTTCTTCCTGCCCGACATTATTTCTTCTCTTTGCAGCCATGTTTGACATCTGTTTGTACAAGTTCACAGCCACAATCCAAAGATGAAAAACAGGTTCGCTGAGTCCATACATCTGTTGGCTTCTAGATGTCGAAGAAGCTTTGTGGGTCCTCGCATCAGGTCCTGTTTAGTGTTGGTATAACTAAGGTCTGACTGTTCTGCAGAACTTTAAGATTTAGGCCTATATTTAAGAAAAAGTGGCACATCAGAGCCACTTTTTTTGCACCCCCCCGGCACCTAACAACACCATGGTTGTGCTGTATTTCTGATACAGTCACCATGGCGGTTGTTAGAACAATAGCGTCAATATTTTTGTGGCACTTTGCTACACTAATGTAAAAAAAATTGACGCTACTGTAGCAAAGTGCAAGGAGGCCCATAAGTCACTATGGGAGCGTCATTTTAACACCTGCTTTGAGCAGGCATTAAAAATGATGTCAAAATGGTGCAGTGAAATCTTTTACATTTTGTGCCATTTTTGCGGGCCTCCTAGCACCAGAACGCGACCCTTGCATACATTATGCCTACATGCAATGCATGCATTGCGCTACTTTGTAAATACGGCACAGGGAAAAAGCCACTTTGGCTCCACCTTAGCGTAAAAACAGTGACGCTAAGGTGGTGCAAGGGGCTCATAAATATGCCCCTTAGTGTTTCGAGCTTGTACTTGCTGTAACACCACCATTCGCACTGTGGTCACTTTGAGACTAGATTACAACAAATCCCGCTATCTAGGTTTACCTAAATATTTCATGCATTGACTTCTGATAGTCCGGAGTATGGCTGCCCATCTTGTCGTGAATTTACCGTGCATCATTCCATCTCTTCAAGGCTACGTGACGTACACTGGCACCCTATTAAAAAAGGGTGCTTTTTAAGGCAATGATTTTCACTTACAAAGCCTAAAGCAAAGAAAGCCCAGGCTATCTGCAAAGGGTATTCTAATTGTATTTTCCAGTAAGTTTTATGATATATGGGTGCCTGCTCTTGACTGTCCCTAGATCCTACCACATTAGATTGGGTGTAAGTTCTTTGCTTTCTAGGCTGACAAACAGTGGAATTCACTTCTTATCCAGTTGAGCTCAGTTCCCTCAACAGCTACTTGTTTTAAGAAACTGAAAACCTGCCACTTCAATCACGACTAGCTTCTTACTATATCCAGCGATTGGAGACCCTAGTTAGGGCTGCTTTTGCACTTTACAAACTCTCATTCATTTATTCAGGCATCTTTAAAGTTGTAACGTAAAGAAACATCAAAATTGATGCTAAATATTCAATTCTTTACAACTGCCACTGATTGAGTTGAGCTACCAATGCAGATTTTGAGAAATGAATGACCCATAGAAGATTGCCGTGAAATAGAGTTAGAGCTTGGCTTTGCACCCAGTTAGCTATTGCCAAGATGCACTAAAATTGCAATCCAGATCCAACAAGAGAGGCACATTCTTCTACAATTTGCTGAGCCTGCTACCAACGTACACTAACAGCATGTTAAAAGTAGACCCTTAGAAAGGGGAGTGGGAAAGGAGAAACAGAGTCAATGGATATCATCACACTGCCAATTGTGCAGCCTGGTCTGATCTGCACTAAAGGGGGGTTGATGGCTAAAGACACCATAAATCTTTCAATATTGTTACTGTATTGGCATAAGCAACTTACTTCTATGAAGGAATGAAACTCAGTATTTCCCCATGGCCAAAAACACAATTAGAGTTGACATAATATTTACAAACATTCTAAACAATTGTATGTGGTTTACTAAAGAGAGTTTATTTCAAGCTTGCATGGTAATATTATACATTTTGTAATAAGTTCACTGTAACTGGAAGACAACTGTGGTATGAAAATAATTTATTCATATCATATAAATTGCCTAAACAACCAACAAACATACGTTCATTCAAAGAAATATGTTAATACCATGTGTGTAATATGGATATAAAGTCCGTGCAAGATGATATCCCTATAATTCTTCTTGTAGAAAAAATCTAATCCTAATGGATGACTCTTTATGGAATGGAACAAGTACAAGGTAGAGTTTGCAATCTTAACAGATGCTGTCTTGTGAAAAAAAACAAATGAATGCAGAATGTTAAAACAGTTTGATATCTCTCAATGTGAATGTAAAATTATTGGGTTGCACAACAAAGTAGATTCCTCATAAATAATTGTATGAAAACAATCAGGCCCATATTTATGAAATGTTTGCGGCACCTTAGCATCATTTCTTTTACGCTGATGTGGTGCAAACCTAACTCCACATTTGAATTTTGACGCTAGACCCATCTAACGTCAAAATATCAGAGTGACCGTCAATTTTAGGGAGCGCCAATCCACCTTGTGTCTTATTGCGACAATATGATGCAAGGTAGGCGTTCCCTTCCTAAAAATGATGCTAGCCCCCTAGCGCCCTATTTACCTATCGATGCAAAAACGATGCATACCAAGGAAGTGGACCTAAAAAAATGGTGCTAAGTCTGATTAGCATTAAAATGGTCAGACCAGGTGTTAAAAAGAGGCCCACATACCACCACTCCAGGAAAACACATAAAAGGAGCATTTGAAACCTCCAGGAGAACTTGGGAGTGGTACTGCCCCAGCTTGGCACACACTGCAGACGTCAGCGAACACCACCACAAGCAGCCAGAAAGGCAACTCAGAAGGCGGTAGAGGATCTTCAGACAGCACACAACTATCCTTGGCCTCAGGGAACAAGATGTGATTAGGATGTAGCGACTGAACCGGGAGTCCATTGTACGCCTGCTGCACCACATTGCGCCAAAAATCACAGCATGGGTGCAAACTCCCACTATGATTCCACCCATGACCAAGCTCCTCACTGTCCTCCAATGCTGGCGTCTGGATCTTTTCAGATAACAGGTGCACAAGTAGCTGGTATGTCCCAGCGATCCTTCTCGGTCCTCCTACCTAAGGTCCTGGACGTTATCATAAGCCTCACACCCCACCACATCTGCATCCCAAACACCCAGCATCTTCAGCAGGAGATCAAGCAAGGTTTCTACCAAATTGCTTGGTTCCCACATGTGCTAGGTGCAATGGACTGCACCCATGCGCAGCTGGTGCCACCTGCAGCAACGGAACACCTAAATAGGATCCACAAGCACACCCATTCAATCAACGTGCAGGCCTTTGTGGACCACTGTGGGCTCTTCACCAACATCCTAGCCAAATATCGCAGCTGTGTCCATGATGCATACATATTCCGCCATTGCACTATCAAAGAGCGGTTCCAGGATGAGCAATATGGCAATGGTCTACCCATAGGTAAGCCACCATAACAATCATTACACACACAACACACCACCCATGTAGGACAAACAAGACAAACACCACACTAAATACACATGGGCAGGGGTACATAGATGTACAGGCAACAACACATATGCAACTTGCCACACTACACCACATTCATTGAACTTCACAATCAAATACAACCACAAGTACATAACACAGCCACACCCTGAATGGCACACCACGTGTGAACAGGTGGAGCCAAGTCCCCTTTGCATACAGAAGCTGCTCACAAACCACTACAAGTGCCCCAGGGGTTGACAGCTAAATACAGATCACACACACTACAACAAACAAAAAATAGCTCAGCCATGGCCATTTAAAGAAAGTCACACATAGTCACAGTCCCGCGTAAATCATGGTGTGCAAGCCTCTGGCAGAACCTAAATCAAATGCCACACAAGTGGTGCCATAACCAACTACATATCAGCTACACATACCTGACATACCTGTAGTGTGCCGAGACAACTGTCTGCTGCATTGTGTCGCACATATACAAATATAAATTAACCTGCCATTAAAGAGCATGGGGCAGAATAATGGGAAACAGGGCAACACCTACTCCAGTGCCATCTCACATGCACCCCAAGTGCCCCCTAACACCACCATGTCTGTTGTGTATACCAGAAACAGTCCACCGTGGTGCAGATTTAGTGAAAAACCTGTAAAAATCATGGATGCCAGAGTAGGACTCGGTAGGAGTATAGAGGACATACCTGACCGTACATGCACCGTACTAAGGGACCCATGTGAAAAATAGGTGTGCCCTCTCCCAAAGCCTGCACTGTGCATGTATAGAAAGTGACTGTGAGAAATCATGTATTGGAAGCTAGGAGATACTCCTGCACCAAATGTGATCATCCTACAAATGTGTGATACACACCCTCGTACTCTTGATGCTGGCACAACCACCATCTGCCACAAAGGGTCACTAAGTGTCGTACTGCATGCGTAGTGCCACATGGTAACATGGACGGCACAGTCTGGCTTTGTAGGGCTACTAGGGTGTCTCTACATCTGACACCATTGTGGTGCAAGGAGGTGGTAGGTTCCATCTAATAATAGAACATTGCTTCAAATATGGACTACACAACACATTTTTGCTAAAATATCACCATCATTTTGGAATCAATATGAAAATTCCCAGGTCCTTGAGCCATTACCCAAGATTGTCATGTCCAACAGCACAGTCCAATGAAACCATTTCACAAGAACAGGAACATACACTATACCACAAGTAAGTCTGAGTCACCACTCCAACTACAACTAACAACTGCCATGGTATATTCTAAACCACTATCAAGCTTTACCAGCACATCTTCTCTCTTTCCTTTGCAGCTGATCAAGGTTACGGCATACAGCCATGGTTATGACTCCATTTGGCAATCCCAAAATGGTGGAAGAGCGTGCCTACAATGAAGGACACAGAAGAACACGCAATGTGGTAGAGAGGACATTTGGGCTTCTGAAATCAAGGTTCAGGTGCCTGGCTCTGACAGGAGGAAGTATCTTGTATGTTCCACCACTCATATGCAAAATCATTCTGGCATGTGCAGTCATCCACAACATCCGAGTCACAACAAATGTCCCCTGGGACGACCAGGTTGATGCCCCCAACAAGAAGGAGGATGATGATTGAGCAGATAATTTGGAGGGAGAACAACATAACACTGCCACAGGAGTTCATAGGAGACTACACATTGTTGAGAACTTCTATACATAGTGACTGGACTAACAACATCACATTGTAAATAGCACAAATAAAATACTTTGCACCTGATTCTCCTTGGTCTACTCCTTCTCCACTACATATACCATTGGAATGTGACTCAAACCTCAGGGAGCAGGTAAGAAACACAAACGTTATAAGTATGGTAGCAACATCGTTTGTGATGTAAGAGGGTCTTCTGCATCCATCTCACATATCAGTAACACACTATTCATGAGCATGTGACTCCTAAAGGCCTAGATCCATGCACCACTATGTATATTGTGCCGACAAGTGTCCAAGGTGCTAATTCCTAGCCCATTCCCCATAACAACACCATGCCTAACAGGATGTATGCAAGGGGGGACACACATAAGGTAGGGGCTGTCAACAATCAGAGTTTAAGAAATGTTGTAACTGAACACTGTCAAAACTCAGGGTGATTATTGCTTTGCCTGCACAGTACATGTGTGACAAGGGGGACATCATAGGTAACTATGGTCCTTCAGTAATTGTTAAGGGATTGTAACCAATGTCAGATGCAGAGCCTGCACAGGATATCTATGGGATTATGTCCTGGCACTGCCATTGGGCACAACCCTGACACATGGTGGACTGTATCTCAAGTGTGGCACACAGACGACAGACAGACAGGAGTGCGCAATGGGTTGCCAGACAACTTAAGCAGCTATGGGTGCAGAATCACTATCCAAACACATGACTCATTGTCTGGATCTAAGAATTTAATTGGACAAACACGCCACCAAATACTGGGTGGAACGTAGGCAGGGTGTGTTACACTCCCTATGTACATAAGATGCACACATGTCACACAAATCTGCTGTTTTGACTCATGCCTATTGCAAATCCAGATAAACATGTGAAGACTGATGAACGGGTGTATGTCCTAGGTAGCAACAGGTTTGTCAGTATCAACAATGCTTGACATGTGTCAGCATGTTTACCTGGTATGCTCTGTATAACAACAGCACCTAGCAATATACACCACTCATGACACATGACAGAACAAGTCCATGAGTGTATAACAACATTACATAGCACATAGCAGTACACACCACTCATGACACATGACAGAACAAGTTAATGGTAGCAACAGTAACAAATTATCCCATACATGTTTTGGGCTCCAACATCGCAATCAGGTATAGGATGTGCAACTATGTCCAGCATTGTTCAATAATGTCAGAGACCAAATATTAAACTGAGTGGGAGAAGACCTAGGGCCTCATTACAACCTCAGCGGTCTTTCAAAAAGACCGCCGAGGCTGCGGGAGCCAGAATACCGCCATTGCCGGCGGTATTCCTGGCTCCCTATTATTACTTTTCCGCTGGGCCAGCGGACGGTAACAGTGTTACGTCCGCTGGCCCAGCGGAAAAGTCACATCAACATTGCTGCCGGCTCGTAATAGAGCCGGCGGCAATGCTGATGGGCAGCGGGTGCAGTAGCACCCATTGCGCATTTCACTGCCCGAAATTCGGGCAGTGAAATGCACAACGGGGCTATGCCTGGGGGCCCCTGCACTGCCCATGCCAAGTGCATGGGCAGTGCAGGGGCCCCCAGCGGCACCCCAAGTCCCCTTACCGCCAGCCTTTCCATGGCGGTGTTTACTGCCACGGACAGGCTGGCGGTCGGGGACTCATAATCCCCAGGGCAGCGGTGCTTGCACCACTGCCCTGGGGATTATGACTGCCAGGCGGAAGCCTGGCGGTATGTTGGAGGGGCCGGCGGTATGGCCGTGGCTATTGCGCCACGGTCATAATAGTTGGCGGAACACCGCCAGCCTGTTGGCGGTGTTACCGCCAGCTTACCGCCGGACGCTAGGGTCGTAATGACCCCCCTAGTCATCTATGTTGCATTTGGCAAATGAAAAGTACAGCACTGAGATGATTTCACACCTCAACATCATTCAGTCATGATAAGAGGCACCTAGGTCGTGGCATGCTGGAAGAAATGCATACCCATGTTCAACGAAGGATGTGGCTGGACAGCTTAGAGATACCCACAGAGACTTGCAAATACAACACAGGAGGTCTCTTGGAGACAACACAAGTGCTGTGGCAGGTGTAATGTCATGTGTGCGTGGCACTCATTTAATCTCACAAATACCATCAATGGGAAGGTAACTATCAAGTAGCCAGTAGTAGGAGATGTGTACATCTACAAATTACACAAGTTACATGTTGCATCCTGTCGACTTATGACCAGACAATGTTGCTGCAGAAGATGTGTACAAAGTGCAAACAGCCTAAAGAATGGGAGCCGTGTAGGAGACAATACATACCTTACCAGTAATGCGGGAAAACAAGGAGAAGGAACACACATCTACCAATACTGACTGTGCAACACATCAATGCCTACATGTCAACATTTAACATATGTGCAGAGAGGGTGGCCAGGTCAGTACATAACCCAGTCATGTTTGCCACTACCATACCCTGGTTTTTGCCCATCGCTTGCCACCATGACATGAGGCAGTTACAGACAACTCCATCTGTACCCTGGCACGTTCCCAAAATTGAAGTCACAACAAATATACGACCCCTAAACAAGCTGAGGACATAAAATAATGAGACATGTCCTACACATACAAGCATCCAGTCCTCTGAGAGGGGAAGGTTGACATAAAGTACAGCAGAGGAAAATGTGATATCCTGGACTGTTTGATCACAATTGTGCATGTGTCTGTCTGCTGGGGAGTGTGCATAGTTCTGCTATGTAGCAATCATGAAGAGGCTAGGTCCCTGCTCAATTAACCCACATATACCACTGCTCTGGCCTCATAAACATATGACATTGTCAGGGGCCTGATGCATGTGCACAGGGTGCTGAGAAAACTGGAGCTCCATTAATGTGACCCTTCACATGTAACCATGGGTAACAAACATGATGTGAACAAATGTGAGTGCCTAGTTGGAGGTATGCACACACATAACACATATCTCAGCACATATGTACCACTATAATGGCTCAGGCATGGTAATGTGTATGGATTCTGAACAAAAGGCAACCTAGCACAAAAGTAAGGGCATGGGTATCACAAGATCAGTGACTGTAAGAAATGACCTTCACATGTGTTCCAACATATGGAAACATAGGTGGCACTGATGTGACTACACATGCATTTGTCAAATGCCAACATGTGTCCATGCAGGAAGATAGTAATGTGAGGTTTCACATCCCATGATGTCATATGTTACTGTGGTCATATGTTACAGAAATGACACTTCACATGTCCTTACAGACACACAGCATATACCAACCTTCAGTAACACACGTGTACATACCATCTCCTGCAACTAAGATGCATGGGAAACCATTTGTCACACGTGTAGCAGAGCATCAGGAAGTAAAATCCAACAACACACCACAGAGTGGACACACATTCACATGAAAATTGCCAGGGGTAACGTGATGTCAACCCAGTCCTAGTCCACTGCATAATCTGAGTACAAATTGTCATGGTTATTACATGCCTTACCATGTGTTGGACATATGCCATCATACATATTGTGTTGTTGGAATGTGTACATTTGTATGTCAGACATAACAATGTAGTCCTCCCACAAATTAGTATTCAAACATATATGTACAAACATAGCACACATATGCCAACATGTATGTGGACACAATGTAGCTACACATGCACATATGCACAAGGTATGAGTAATCGCATGCAGCAGACTCATAGACAAACCTATGGATTCAACATACCATTGTCACCGTTATGACATTACTGGATAGTTACGCACATGTAGAAATACTCTATATACAACATTTTAGCACAGCCCGTGTGACATGGTAAGGGAATCAGGGTGCACACAAGGCCTACAATGCAAAATTCCACGCAATCCCGTCATGCATCAAAAACAATGATGCAAACACATCAAATCTGCACTCTGCAACATCAGTAAAATGACGCCTGGGCTCTGAGCGTCTATCACACGTTCACATGCCTTTTAACACCCCATGGTGAAAATTGACACATGGCCGTCATGCGTCAAAATTTTTCACGTATACGCATATACCAAACTATCCTCCTAAGCTAAAAGACGCCTAGCCCCTGAACGTCTATCAAACGCCCACAGGCAATTTCACACTAAATGGGAAAAACTATACGCATGATCATCATGCATCAAAAAAAATAACGCATGACTGGAAACGTGATGCACAGGCCCAGGAAGTGATGAAACAGGACATCTTGCCTGAAACATGGTACAGTGAGTCCACTTTCACTTCACAGTCTTATTGTCTGTGGCTGTGTGAGGGTGTGTGGAGCTGGTGCTGTAGAGGTTTTGGAGTGTTTGGAGTGTTTAGAGTGTTTATTGTGCTGTGTCCTGTAGCTGTTGTGTTTTATTTGTCTTTAAACATGTCTTTTGTATTGTAAGTGTTCTGTTTCTGTCCGTGTATTGTGGGGTGTTTGTCTGGGGTAGTATAGTTGTTCGGGTGGTTGGGGTAGTTGTTGGGAATTCTTTTTTCGGATGAACTGCATTTTCAGTCCAGTGTATCTGGGAAAGGGAGGATGGCAAGGATGTCGGCCGATGAGCTGGGGGGTTTTATATGGCTGGTACAGCACTACCTCCCCATGATGCTGGTACTGGGTGGCCATGTCATTCAAGGCTACCCCACAGAGGCAAGGAAGCTGCGGTGGGGCAAGGTGCTCCACCACCTAACAAGAGTGTTTGCGACAGGAATGAACGACCACCGACTGAAGCACAGCTGGGCAGACCTCATTACAAGGGAGCAAGATACATTGGATCATCTGGGCATTGAGATTGGTGAAGCAGTTGGTAAGTATCCCATTTCCATACAAAGTCAATTTGTTGCATGTGCATGACAGTTGCAGATACAGTTGAGTGCTGCATGTCATGGTTATGGATCTGGACATGTAGTATGCTACCTGTATGAAGAGCCCCAGCGCTACCTTAGGCCTGCAATTCAAATGTACAAAATGAAGCTGAGGCAGGGCAGATGTACCATTTTCCCTGCACAACTATTACAAAGTGTTGTGATGCATGCATAGAGCAACTAGGTATTGAGCAGCACAAAATGGGGCCTGCGCCATGCATCATGCATGGGAGGTGGTCCCATAACCTGCTTGGGAGGCAAATGTATAAACTACTGGGAAAAATGAGAAATACCTAAATTCCATATTTCATGCACTCTGAACGGCTGCTTAAAGCAAAAGTGATATGGTGCATATAAATGTATGTGATGGGCCCCCACGTACTCAGCAGAAGTCGTGATGATCTGTTGTGTTGCAACTCCTGCTGAGTACATCATTTACCTACACATAAATAGATGCAGTTGGACCCTACCTGCATCATGCTGTGCCTTAATTCTCATTAGGCGCACACATGGCGGGGGTAACGAGTGCACTGTGGGGCCACAAGGACTGTATTGATGCAATTGGTGCTGCACCACTGTTGTTCTATCTGCCCCTTTGTGTCATTGGCCAAGGCCATATAAGGGAGCTTGACCATGCACTTGGTCCAGACTACTTTCCTCTTCCTGTACATTGTGTATCACATACACCCTAAACTATGTCTATTACCCCACACACGTGCTGAGTTAGTTCCACTGCCCTGCATCTGCTCCAACACTGGCACAATACTCAGTAAACTGCACGGACAAATGCATCCTTGGACCACAGAGCAAGTGTGTCTGTGTTGAAGCATATATATATGCCCATGTTCTTATCCCTCCACAGACAAATAATGGTATACCATGACAACAATGGCTGGCCACACACTACCGGCAATACTTCCATGATTTTAATCAGTTAATGTGCAGGTAGGTACAACTGTTTTCACATGAGTAAATTCATATAGCATTATTGATCATGTGTGTGCCTTGTGATGGCACACACATACTACTTACTTCACACAAGGATGTATCACGGCATTCCTCAACACTTTGGAATACACACACAACCCCTGGGCAGTTTTTTGTCAGTTTGCTGTGGCAATGAGGTAGATTTTTACCACATCTGGGGCAGGATCAAATGCTATTGGTGTCACAATGGGATAGGCACAGCAACAACCATGGCATTCCTCTCAGATGCAGTAGACAGTGTCATGCAGTCCAATATGGTCATGGAGGTGTAGAGCTAACAAACACCTGCATGACAACACCATGTATAAATGGTGCAGAGAGAAGAACCACAGGAGTGTCAGGGACAGTGATGGTTTGTAGGTGTGTGGGTCTACATTATCTGAGACTATGTGTAATTGACTGATCATAGATGTTTGTCAGTTGCTCTGATTTACCACTAGGATGACTTGCTCACTTAGCCTAACAAGTTGACAGTGAACAACGTCGTCCATTAACTGATATGTACAAATTACACTAAGCAATGTTTTCCATTCATGTCTTGCAGGTGGACCTCCGCCCTACACCGTAGGTGAGGTGGCTCCATTTGAAGACCCCAATGCAGCCAGTAAGTGTCATCTTGTGCATCGTGTGTCAATCCAGGGTTTGGTGTGAGTTGGTCTGGAGTGTGGAATGCTATGAAATATGGTTTTGCAGACCAATAATATGATATCATTGGAGAACGGATGGTGACATCATGTCTGTTAGAATGTTGTGCAATGAGAATGGCTTGCTTGTAGCACAAGGGGCAACGTGTGCTGGAATGGAATTGTGCGTAATCGGAATTTGTAATGGCTGCATATTCATTGATGTCTATTATGATAGGTGTCAGGGCAGCTAGTAATTTATATAGCATGCCTGTTGACAACCACTTTGTCACAGTGCTATTGTCAGCACTGTGTGCCACACATAGCTTACACTTACAGATACTTAGAGGGCTTATGTAGGAGACACATGCACCACAGGTTCCTCAGTACCCTTCAGATATAATGAGGCTGTAGTACTGCAAGGACCTATATTGTGCTGCAGAACAGTCAGTAGTGTACACAATTAGTAGACAACTCAGCTCCAGATGGGTGTGGGAAAGATCTATGATTCTTCACACGCCAGATCTCAGCAGTTTTTACAACATGGTCCTGTCACCATGATATTTGTGAGTGATGTAAGTCACATCACATATGCATAGGATGTGAATGCTGTGTGTGTACCTGGTACTTTGAAGATGTCTGACATGCATGTGCAAATGATGTGCAAAGTATCAGGATACTGTTGCAGGACCCAGTATAGTGGCAAACTCACTGTGGGCCTAAGGGCACCCATATAGCCACCATGTGTGTGCCGTTTAACACATGTAGCACAACATAGCACAGGGTAGGGGGCTTCAGCTCTGTTATCTGTAGACAACTTTGATATGGAGGTCAAGCTTTGGCCAAACTTACTGAGGTCATTGCATCAGTTGTACATGTGGGCATATCATGGGAAATGGTGTGCCCCCTTGTAACGTATGCTCAGGCCAGGTCATACACCAGGACACATGAATGATGATTTATCAAACCTTAGAATAGCCGGTGGGAAGTTACCAGACCCCGCTATCATATGGCCTCCACTTTGCATCCATGATGTCTGGGCAAGCCTTAATGTTTCACCAGGGGTGTTGAGGTGATGGATTGCATGCACAGCCCCCTTGTGCACAGGGACACAGGAAATCCAGACTTGTTGGGGCATGTGATCCTCACAAGTTTGATGACACAAATGTTGATCATAGCCAATTTTGTCCAATCAGCTCTGGGCCCTGTTGGTTAAAATGGATAGCCGTCATCCTAGTGACATGTGCATGATACTGTAGATTGCTGGTAGGAAATAGTCATAGATGAGGAGTAAGTCATTGTTGAGGAATATGTGTTGGACTGTGTGTGTTATCTGCAGTTGCAGTGTACATAATATGTATGTAAAACCTCCACCAAATGCTGATGCTTGTTTCTCCTCATATTTCAGCTGCCAATATGACACCAGACCAGAGGCACGCTTTTCATAAGAGGGCCAAACTCTACCGGCACATAATGGAGGTGGAAGCAGGATACCGTCGAATGGGAAGGAGGCTCCGCAGTGAGAAGGCATCTGGGGAATGGCGTGTGTTTGCACATGGTGGACCTCCACAGCAGCTACAGCCATAAAAGGACACTATAGGAAAAACATCAGGGGTGCAGGGGGCCACAGTTGGTCCAAGGCCCTCCACTTCGGCTGCACCGTTCAGAGGCCAGGCACCAGTTCAGCCATCTGCTGCAGTTTTTGCTAGCCAATTTGAACTAGACATGAGACGGGACATGGGCAAGATTTTAGCCAGACTTGAAAAATTGTAGGAGGAGAGTGCTGAGAACCGGAGGATGTTGCGATACATCCAAAAGAAACTTGAAGAAAACAAAGAAATGAACTTATATTGTTCTACAACCTCCCAGTTCATTCTTCTCCCTTTTACTGTTTTACATAGTTCTAGATTGGGTTTTAGATGGGTAGTATTAGGTGTAGGGTAGGCATAGATTAGGTTAAGGATAGTGGGTGGTTTTTTTCTTCATTTTTTATTGGTGGATGTTGGGTGGGGGATCATGTTGGGGTATATGTGTATAAAAAATGTTTTAAAAAAATAATATATATATATATATATATATATATATATATATATATATATATATATATATATATATTTGTTTAGGCCATACGTTAGATTAGTACATGTGTAGTCATAGTTTATGTTGTCGTACTTGTATCTTGTCTCTTAGCGGGGTTGGGGGGCCAATGTTTAGAGTGTGGTGTTACATGTTTAAGATAAGTTTAGAATAGGTTATATAGGTGCAGTTGTTAGTTAAGTTAAGTTAGTATAGGTTAGTTTAGCATAGGGTAGTTTTTAGGTTAGTTGTAGGTATGTGGTTTTATAATAAATTCTGTTTTTCTGAGCCTAATAATTTTGTAAGTTGATTGAGTATCTGGGGGTTCTCATGAGTGCACTGGCCAAGCTGGGGGAATGGCCTAGGGTATGCTTACTGTTTTGATTTCCCAGGTTTACCATGTGCATTCCCTATGACCAAGGAGCTCTCAGATTGGCTGCTACATGCCGTCTACTAGTGCATACATTTGCCATCCAGTGTTCCAGCCATTCACAATGTGTACTTTATCTTGGACAGGTAAACATGGTACTTCACCTGTCATTGGTGGAGTTCTGCAATTTCATTGTTGGCAAGTGTGACACATCTGACAATAGGCAAATTTGGAACTGTGTCCTGCAACACTGACAGGTGGCCAACACTGATAAGGTTAGCTTCTACTGTACCACACAAGTAAGTTGTACTGGTACTGCCATCTGAGTAAATTACCATTGACTTGGTTCAGATCCATACATGCTGTATGTCTACTTCAAAGGATATCTGTTAAAAATCTATGTAGAATACTCAGTAAGTTGGTTGTAGCCGACAATACCATCATTCACCTTTCTCATGGTAGGATCCTAGTGTGTGGCTTTGTGTCTGACAGTCATGCACTCATGTACTGATATTCTGTACACATTGACATGGATTGACACAATGCTATCTTTAAGCTGAGTAGATGGATCACAGTAAACGTAGAAATGCTACATGTGTACAAGGTGCTTTATTTACAGGTGCAGTTGTATTTGTGACTGCTATACAATGTCCAGTTCACAGACCCCCATAAGTGAACGTTAGCCATATGTAGCACAATTATAGTCCAGGGTTGAGGGACATGTCATGTGGCATGGTTAGGAGTAGTTTGCATTAGTGAGGAGGTAAAAAATTGCTGATTGGTAAGAATGGAGACAATGACAGTACATAGCAGACAAGTCAACAGTGGTTGGGTGAAGAGAGCAAATTTCCTACTGTCACAACACTAGCATGATCTTCAGCCCAGAACTAAGGAGAAACTGTCCATGTGGCACAGACTGGCGCTACTGGGTGCTTTTCCTTGTGAATGTTATTCCTTTCACATCTTCATCCTTTGATGTGGTGCCTCCTGTGCCATGGCTGATGCTGTTGTAGAGGTAGAGAGGGCCACACACACTTCAGGGAATAAAGATGTGGAGTCAAAGGTCCTGGCAGCTGCCAGTTGTGGGAACAAATAAGGCATCACTGCAGCAAGGAGGAAATGCTGATTTTTCAACACCGCAGCAACATCTCGGTGGTCGGTAGACATGTTTTTCCTGAGCTAGACCACTTTGCGCTGCATGTACTCTAGGGTATTCTGCATAGTCCCCAGCCTGTTGTCTGTTAGGCTGCTGCCAGTTTGGGAGGCCAATGTTCTAGCCTCTGCTTCATGGCAGCAGCTATGTTGGCCAGAGACTGCTGGAGTCCACGCAGCGGGCAGTGGGTGCCTCTGATGGCAGCTGAGTTGTCCTTATTTGGACTGAGGCACGTCCGCACTCCCTCTAGGCTGCCTCTCATGGGCTCCATCCCCACCCGCACCTGCTTTGCCAGCTCCAACTGGACTCCTACCACTGTCCTCTGAAAGCTGATCTCTGGGTCCTCGAAGTCCAGGGCTGTGTGAGTACTGGCTGGTGGCGTGTGTTGGTAGCTGGGTGGTTCATGTGTGGGACCGTGCAACGCTGTGTGTCTTCCCTGCGACAGGAGCTGGTGTCTGGAGTGATCCTAGGACATCCTGGAGAGAATGTTCATTGATGGTTGGCAGCTAGTCATCCATGTCATCTGCAAAATCCAGGACAGGCAGGTCGGCAGGAGGTAAGTCATCATCGTTTATAGTGTAAAATCAATATTCAATTGTTTTGGCTGTTAACATGGGACATCATTTATTTGCCACTGGAGGCTCAGCGACATGTTACTGACCCAAGGTTGTGGTTGTACTTATGTGTAGCATTAAGCTCACTAGGTATTTTGTGGCATGTGTAGGTGCCCCAAGCACCACCTGAGTGTCACTTTTCATGAGGTGAGGCTCAGGTGGTGCAATGCTCTGCCCCGTATGTACATGGTGGCATGAAGCCACTTTTTGTGCCTTGACGCTACCTTGTATATATGGGCCCTTCACAACCAGCACTTTGCGTAGAAGGTGTGTGCAATGGGTGTTGCTGTGGGCGTACCACAGGAACACCCATTGCATTTTGACTCAGATTTTGGACTATTTGTATACCAGACGCTACGCCAATATCTAACACCAGCCCATGGGTGGGTTTGGCATGGCAAAATCTATGAGTAATGCTTACATTTCTACTGGATTTTGTGCTTTTTAGATGTGTGCTGCATTCTGCAGAGCAAATCGCCCTTTAAGTTTGTTGGTGTGCAGGAAGGTGTTCCTTCCTGCACAAAAACAATCTCCCCCTCAACGCAGCGTCCTTGCACTATGGTGGAAGGGTGGCTGCGTTGGCACATGACAGCTAATTTCCACTTGCACAGGGAGGTACACAGGGGTGTGCTGTATTCTTATGTAAATGGCGCACCCCTGCCTTTTTGAACTGACGGTTCGTGATGCTGCCTAATTTGGCACAGCAGCACGCACCATAATTTTCTGTTTGATCTAGCCCTCCATCTTGTCAGATGGTGAGATTGCAGCTACTTGTACAGTTGCACACATGATGTTCACATACGCACAATGTGTTGTATGTATTTTATTTTACGGCCATTCCCATATGGCGCATATGGTTGTGTGTGAGCTGTTGTGGATTCACCCTGTATGGGTTGTGTTCACAGGTTGCAAGCTTTAAGGCAGATTTTTCTCATGTGGCATGGCTCAGGGCAGCTGCAATATGTGTTGCAGTACACTGAAGCAGTTTAGATACACAGGGATGTGCCATATTTACTTGAATACGGTACAGCCCTGCAATCCCCCCTGCACAGATTTGTTCTCCCTGCACCAACATAGGCATTGTTGCAGCATGGTGACGGGGTGCCTGCCTTGAAAGGAGGTGTCCCTACCTGCACATGTACAGGCTATTTTTGCTGAGACGGCATTTCAATGTGTGCTGAAAGATGCAGCACACGAGTGAAAGCAATGGGACAATGAGTAAGGGAAGCATTTTGGCCAGATACATCACCCTGACATAAGCCCTGGGGTGGTATTGATTTCCGTCCTAGTCTCTGATGTCTACGTTGCATTGGTTCAGGGGCATTGACAATATGCAATGGGTGTTGTATTGGCAAAACCACACTATTTGCACATGCCTACCAGGCAATGTGGTGCATATTTACATGGTGGAGTATAGCCATAGTGAGTGGCCTATTGTGACGTTGTATATATGTTGGAGTGCATAGCACAACCTAAGCGTCAGTACATGTGTGGCTTGGGTGGGGATGGTGCGTCGTGATTCAGGGCCTATGTGTCCCAATGCAACCCTTTAGCATGCATTGAGTGTGTCCTATGTGCCTCCCCCTTCTGCCATTAGTGGAGTTCTAGATATCCCCCCTGCAACTTACTCTGCATTTGTGGTGGTTCCTGGTAGTCTGCACTGTCCTGCGATTCAAGTGAACAGCTCCTCCGGGATGACCACTGCAACCATCTCCTCCAGCTCATCCAGGTCCTTCTGTGATGCAGGACTTCCACCTCCAGCCTGCAGTGCTGCCTTACAGTTCCTGGCGAGTTTCTCCTTAGTCCTGCACTTTCAACCGTGCCAGCGCTTCTTGCACTCAGTGACACTCATCTTCATCTCTGCGACACTGTTGATTTTGTCCACTATTTGCTGCCATATTGCATCTCTCTCACCATGTGGCAATTTGGAGGTGACGAAGAGCTGGTATTGGTGCTCCGTCACCTCTCTGACCAGGATGTCATGTTCCTCCTCGCTAAAGCGAAGCCTGCACTTTCTTTTCTCCTTCTCCTGCAACTTTTCTGGACCCTCCTGGTGGGTACTTGGGTGATTGTGGTCTCCCTGGGGTCTCTCCTGGCCTGATGATTCCATCTTCTCTTGCAATTGCACTCTTTCCTGCTTGTGTGTTTTCTTTTGAAGCTAATGAGGTAAAAAATGGCGCTAACCCTTTTACGACATGTTTACGTGCTGCAAAATGGTCTAGCGCACTTTTGCAGCATTAGCGTAACTTTCCCTTACGGCATGTCGCATATAATAAAACGCACATACAATACGGAGTTACCAGTAAACATATGCGCACAACCCCCACTGCAGCCTGTTTCAAGACACTTTTGTTACCTTTCACAGAAATATCGTATAATAAAGTTGTATATGATGTGATACTTTATAAAAGAAACAGAACCACAACTATTCATAAACCAAACCCAAGGTTAATGGGTTCTTGGTGAAAATTAAATGTATTATGTATCAGTTTTCTTTTAACAGCAAGTTGAACGATTTATTAAATATGTCATTACAGAACACGAATCCAAGGAAGGTGTATAACACCCCTCAACTAGTTATGGTCGACCACAACCGTCAACAAAGTGAGACAGAACAAAAGCATCAAAAGCAGCAAGTGGTACAATTGCTACAATTACACAGACATTGCCAATTCACTATCCCTCAACAACTCAGTTTGTTCCCTCAGGCTATGACTGGGCCCACAAAAATGGCAAACACAATGACACCAGACAGCCTGCCTCAGCAGTAGCCACCATTGACAAAACTCCAGGTCAGAGCGGTACGAGAACCACAATGTCAGTTACTCAACCGCTGTTCTCCGCACCCATTCCCCAAAGTGATGTGGATGTTCTCATGGCTGAAGAGGAAGTCAAAGAACAGCAGATCAGAACAAATATATAAAGTGACTGACATAGATTGGTCACCACCTGGTGAAGAAGAACAGGCTACTTACTGTCTGAGACATTCTAAAATGTGTCACCGTGACCTCAGTAGCAAACTCTTAGGGCCTGAGTTAGAGCCTGGTGGAGGGATCACTCCGTCACAATGTTGGCGGGTATCCCGTCTGACGAAATATAAATCCCATTATATCTGATGGAATATCTGTCACCATTGTGACGGAGTTATCTCTCTGCCAAACTCTAAATCAGGCCCTTAGCCTCAAATAGCTCCTAGAAACCCAGTTATGGAGGAAGCAAATTCAAGGTTATTGCAGAGTTCACAAGATTCAACCAGTGCCATCATTGCAATCATCAACAGGATGAAAACCCAATGTGAACACGAGTTGTGAGCAGCAATAACAACAAAATGGCGCTATAACACGCCACAGGATTCAGATGTAATTTGTTTGCAGTTTGCTCAGCGTCAAAGATTGGTGGACCTTGCTGAACAAATGGCCGATCAACATGCCATTTGAAGCAGTTAGGCCCATATTTATACTTTTTTTGCGCCGCATTTGTGCCGCTTTTTGACACAAAAATGGCGCAAACGTACAAAATACAATTGTATTTTGTACGTTTGCGCCCATTTTGCATTAAAAAACTATGCAAATGCGGCGCTAAAAAAGTATAAATATGGGCCTTAGTGTAAAAATGTCTGCAAAGACATACTACTCCTTCCAAAAAAGTGCCTGTTACCTTTTAAGTCTTAGAAAAAAATCTTTCTTGGGGTGTGATATTTCATTACATAAATATGAAAATATTATTATATTCATTTTTACATGATGTGTGTCGGGTAATGTAAAAAAGTGAATTATTAATGGGGGTGGATGGTAGTTCACCACAAGTAATAAAATCACAAGCCTGTTAGGTCCAGACAAAGGTTTCAATACTTTAAACTTGACCTTGAACCCTGGTAGCTCGACACAGAGCACACAGACGTCAATTTCAGAAACTGTGTAAAGCATTTAGGAGTACTAAAACAGTAAAAAAGTAAAAAAAACAAGGCAATAAAAATCCCACTACAATTTATACAAATAGAGAAAAATTAGCAAACAAAATGACACAAAAATGACAACAATCCAATAGTGAACCAAGAGATATGACTTTTTTAAAATGTAAGAAAAACAGTGGAAGAAAAAGATAAATATTTTTTCTTTAATTTAAAATATTCAAAATAATTCCATGTTGAATTTCAATTAAATTAGTAATGCTATACAATTTGTGTTATTCTGTTCTACATTTATGATAGATATGTAAAATTAATTTACATTAACATTTAATATAAAAATACTTTCACTAACTTTTTCAAGTTTGATAATAGTTTTTACTATTTCCAAAGTACAACCTGGGGCGAAATGCTTGACTTTTGCTGCAACGAGTTGTATGTACGTTGTATTTCTATTTAATAATTTTATACCGACGTGCAGCACTTTTAGGAACCGCACATTAAAAAACAACTACAAGTTTTAGGATTCAAATCATTTTAAAGGGTCCGATAGTCTTGTACGCCTCTGTGTGATCTTTTACGAATTGTTCATTAAAGCATTGGTCATGAGCTTTAAACAGCAACCTAATGTAAGCGAAATATGCTGGTGTTTTCTAGCACTGGACAATTTTGCGCCCATTTATTGCACAAAAAGACAAAAGCAATTCAATTACCGCTGTGTACATATATTTATGCATAGCATGTGATCTGACAAATCGGGAAAAATGGAAAGGGCAACATAAGTGATTTTTTCTGTACACGTAGCTTAGCCATGTCTGATATGGAAATAATGGTTTTCTCATATGTCCGAATTAATCAGAGTTAAGAGGCCGACTTTGGTTGAGATGTCTTCCCTGCACTGTAATGTAAGTTAAATAAGGTCAGCTAAAGCATTTGCGAAATTACCCACTCAAGTGGAAGGAAACCAAGATGTTGTACAAGGAGTTGCATGTGAGACTGGCCCATTCCGGAATAGGAAAGTTTATTTAAAGTAAATATATAAGATGTATAGAGCTAAAGATCATGGCTATTTGTTTCTGGTGCCATTGTTAAAAAAATTGATGATGATGAAATGTTGTAAGTGTGTTTTAAGCCGGATTATTTTATCTTTGAGTATTGTATTTATATGTCTAATTCTGTTGAACAATAATAATAAAATTGAATTGAGGTAATGAAGAGTTGCTCAAATATGTTAAAGTAAATGCATTAAAACCATTGAAATGCTAGTGACACCTCGGAGGATGGTAACTATTTCACAAAGGGGGGGCTGTCCACTTCCCCACTGGAAATCATGTTCCACAGCCAAAAAGGGAGTAGGCAGTTTTCCAAGGGAACAATGCCTGCTCTCCACATTGTCTTCCCAAATAAAAGAATATATATTAACAAGCATTTGAAATGCACCTGGTCTCGCATTTCGCCAAGTAGAGCTATTGGCAGTTGTAAACTCACAACCTGACTTTTCTTGCCCCATTAAATGTCAAAGCAACGAGCGCGATCGCGCTGCTAAACAAGCGAGATCGCGCTGCGAAGAAAAGAGAAAAAGTAGTCCTAAACCAGACGGAAAACAGCAAGCCTTGTAAGTTTTCAGTAGTTGGTCGCTGCGCACGAGGAGGGCTAGCCACCGGAAAAGGCATGACGTATGCATGCCTTCCACTAATGAAAGCAAGCTGATTTTAAAAGGCAAGCCCACGAACCAATGAAAGACACTGACGTGACATGGATGGGGCTCCGACCCCTTTTCTAACAACTAAAGCGTCTCGAAAGCTGTACACATGCACAAGAGCATGCGACGCAGTCTCGACCCTAAAAAACAGCACCTTCCTCTTTAATTTGCACAGGCTGCTAAAAAACAAGAAATGTTTCCCATTTTGGAAAGCAAATGGAAGGATGGTGGTCTGTTGTCACTTGCAGGCTACCACCCTGCATTCACAGCCTTTCGTCGTCGGAGTCGCAAGTTGTAACCTATCTAATTAATATTCATCAGGCAAGTTGTTTGTCCCCTTCTCACCCTGAATATGCAATCTCTGATATGATCCCTTAGTACATATGCTGGATTGCAAATTGCATGCTTGTTCACAAACCAGTCAGTGTGCAAATTGCGAATCCTGATTTGCAAATTGGTCTAAGTTCATCGAACCATTTGTGTGGGTGGATGAAGTATTGGAGAAACAGAGCAATGGTGGGTACTGGCCTGCCCGATAGTTAATGTACCACCATACATGTGCCAGTGATGCTTTTCATGATTTGTGGAGAGATGGGGCACTTTCAGCATTGGCCTATGTAAATCATCTACTTTTGTTCTAATCAGCTTCTGGTGGAACCCCAGGAGCTGGACTGAGACCATTGTGGCCGCATGCAGAGTGTGGCCTGCCGTGGCTTTATGGAAGCAATGGTCACTGATAGCAGGCATAAGCAATTTATTTTGGGTTTGCCACATTACAAAAATGTGGCACTTAAACGTGGAGAGTAAAGCATGGGACACTTAAGAGTATGGAGCAACACAGAAGGGAAGAGACCTGTGCAAGACCCACAGCTTCCCTCACAAAAGAACTGCATTGTTCACAACAGTGAGTTCCTCTCCATCTACTGATTCAGCACGTGCTGGTGCGCTCGAGCTGAGGATGTATATCACATGGATTTGTTGTAACTGCATCCTGTGTGTGAGTCATTGTCTTTGGCAGAAAACATGCCTATGTGCTGTGCAACAAGAGGACCTGTGTTCAAACACAGTGGGTAGTACATTCACACAGGTGTGTGTATGCGTACTTGTGTGTCTGTGGGTGTACATGGATTGACTAGGGTATGACACTTGTGGTAAGCAGCATTTGTAATGTGGCAATAAAAAGCCGCCCTTTACTGGGAGGACCTTTTAACAAGGCCAGCTGGGAACTTTCTTTGCCACACATGGTGTTACAAAGTGCTGGGAGAACTGTTACACAATGCTGGCAGAAGTTGAAAAGATTAAAACTGTGTGTGTGTGTGTCAGAAGTTGAAAATAATCAAACTCTATGTGTGTGTGTTCACCTATCCCAGTATCAAGGATGTGTGGAGTTCTAATATTATATACACACTCTATGTCAATGACTGAACTTCGTATATAGGTGTCATCTGTGTATTTGTATGCATGTGTGCATGTATGCGTGTGTGGGAGAAAGACACTTTGCGAGAAGAGAGGCAAAGGCATTTCAGTGAGAGTGGGTGTTTTTTGTCCAGAGGCACATACACAAAGTGTGTTAGTTTATAAAATGAAAAAACATACTAGTGCCACCTATTGCCAAAAGCTATATAGTAAAATGTATAGTACAGGCTAGCAGCATGCATGTTGTTACACAATGGATAGTGTGTTGTCTGCTCCAGAAGATCCAGCAATACTCCTAGAGTCACAGAAATACATTTTCAAAGTGTATATTCTGATGCTGAAACGTTCTTAGAGTAGACAAAGAATGATATGGGTTTAAGAGTACATAAATACTTTCATATGAAGGTGGATGGAGAAAAGGCTAGTAACAACCTTTTTACTATAACTTTAGGAGCATCTGCCTTTAACTTTGAAGACAAACCCAGTGTTGTACTTGAAAGTAGAGTTTTTTCCTGTAATGCACAAGGGAGCCACGAGTCACATGACTGTTATATGTCAGCTCTTAGAAAATTGATAACACTTTAATAATTCAAAGATGTGGATGAATGACACCTTTGAGATCAAACGATAATGCAAATAAACAATGCAGCTACAAGATAAAATATAGACTGGAATAAACCCCACAGTAGTTGAGACCTGTAGTAGATCATTGAGTTTTCTAACAGATTGTTGAGGTGTATGGATCTGATGTAAATTACAGGAGTGAGTAATATGTTAGATGGTGGAAGAAGAATTATGAAATATGGTACAATAATGTGAGAGAGTGTTGTGGTAACAGTGTGCAGATGTAATCCATGTTGTGAGCCTAGGTATGTGCGGCAGTGAGTAGGGGTTGCGGGCGGCATGGAAAGGGGGCCTTTTCCCACATTGGTGCAAAGTAGTATACATAACTGGTGTGCTGGTGGTGATGCCAGATAGTAAAGGGAAAAAGAAGAGGTGATCTCTGAGCTGTTGAGACACGTGTCTAAGAGAATTCATTATGAAAATGGAAGTAAGGAAAGGTAATAAATGCACAGGCTCAATCTATACAATAATAGGAACAAAATTACTTTATAAATTTTTCAGTGGCAAAAATGGTAGAATTTTCGAATACAGACTTTTTCTTAAGGATGTTTGGCCATCACAGTAGTGAAATTGTGGGGGTATGCTAAGGTGGAATCTTTGTTTAGGTACGTAAAATAAATGGCAAGTTGTATATCCCCTTAACAGCTGAGTCCTTAATGAAGTAGAAACACGAATCTGGCTTCATGTTCATTTTATAGTAGGACAGATTTTTTTCACAGGATCATGGTCGAGGACACATTTACTCAGGAAATTGAGGTCAAATTATTTCAGGTTGTTTATGCTGTGGAATTGGGAAAACTCAAATGCCATCATCATGAATCTGCATTGAACATTATTGCAAAGCCCGTGGGCTCCCAAAGACAGGATGATTCCAGTTACTTTTATGGCATAGTTGAAAGAAAGACTGGTACACTATGGAGTGCTTGAGATGATATCTGAAAGGTTCCCACCTATGGAGTGTGTCAGAAAAGAACCTGAGATAGGGTTACGAGTGTGTGTGGAATTGAGAGTTGTAACTGGCAACATCCGAATACTGACATACCTCTACCTAACAGTGAAATCCTATAGTATATTGGATGTATTCAAAGGTGTATTATTATCAGATAATGTTCCATCCATCAGCTATGCGCATGATATTGGTCATTACACCAAATGGTGCCTTTAGGTTTGTCTCTTATGAATGTGCACACAAATTTGACTTGGTATCAGGGTCAAGCGTGTTCCAAAAATGTATTGAACGCCTTCAAAGAACATGAATACTTTGTGGTGACGTTGCATTTGGCTCCACAAAGAACCAATTGAAGACAACAAAAAATAAATAAATTGGAGCAAGAGGATAATTGGTGACTAGCAGTTTGTGCCTTATTCATTAAGCAGCAAGTGTAATATTATAATGTGACAGTAGCGTGACCAGATGGCTTTACCATTTCCATATCAACCAATATGATCTTCAAATCACATTTTCACAATTGTACTGCTGATATATTAGCACTGAGTGAATTTTTCCTGATAACATCAAAATGTAAGAAAGTGAAGATTATTCAACCCAAAGAAACCCATGTACATCAACGAGTTACTAAAGTGGGAAGGCAATCTCCTGGCTCACTGTAACTCCAGTTGAGAAGATGAGGCTGTTTAAATATTACCGACTATCGATAAAATCATATATAGATGGGCCTTTACGTATAGTTATCCGTATCTCACACATATGCATCATGTAAAAACTCTAAAATGGTCCAGTGAAGATGGGCAGATGACCTTGAATAAAATAATGGATTTCTCATGCTTTCACACACTTTTCGCGTGCACTTCCAAATGCTGTGAGTTTTTGCTTTTGAAAAACAAACTTCCACTTTGGGAGTTTGCTTTTGACGAACAAAAATCTCTTTCAATGTTAATGTCCACCCATCATGGCCAACTGTATTGTCCCTCTATTACACTGGGCTCCAGAAAGAGCCAATTGGAAACAGCAAAAAATAGGACTAGCTGTTTCACAATACACGACAACTTTACACTTATTCAGCAATCAAATTATAGGTTTCAATGGAGGGGCCCAGAAAAATGAGGAAATCACCGTGTTTTCATCAACACTGCTCAGATATGTGGTATTAGCAACTCCACAAGGAAGGGCTCTAATATTGTTGCTGCATTATCTTACCTTTTCAGTTGTGTGAGAATAGATGCAAAAGTATGGAGTACAACAAAAAAGTAATAAAATTGAATATATTTTTATTTGCCTTAAAATACTTCTATCTGTGGTGACAGTTATTTTTAACTCCTTATTCACAGCTTCCATAACAATGGAATAAATTACCCCAGCCTCATTATTTTAGCTGGAGCCCTGTTTCTAAATATATGGGCAGTGGACACAATAATGACCATGCTACAAATAATATAGTATGTCATGTTATGCTATAATACGATAGGTTATGTTCTCAGGATTTATTCAATACCCATCTGCCACAGCATGTTATATGATTTCCTCAACAAACGAATTGTGACGTGATGATAATGTATCCTGGTCTATTCTTGAAGAATTAGTTGTGTTCAATGTGGTATGTGAAGTTTGAATATTTATTCAATTGGAGCAAGGGGATAATTGGTGACTGGCAGTTTGTGTCTTATTTACTAAGCAGCAATTGTACATTTTTAATGTGACAGCAGCGTGACCAGATGGCTTTACCATTTGCATAGAAACCAGTATGGTCTTCTGATAACCTCTTTACAATTCACCTGCCGATATAGTTACAGTGACTGGAGTTTTGGTTATAAGGTCTAAATGTAAGAAAGTGAAGATTATTATATTTCATCCCAAAGAAAACCATGTACATCAACGAGTTACCTAAGTGGTATGGCAATCTCCTGGCTCCAGTTGTGAAGATGAGGCTATTTAAACATTACTGACTATCATTAAAATCATATATAGATGGGCTTTTACTTACTTTACTTATCTCACACATACGCAGTATGTAAGAGCTCTAAAAAGGTGCAGAAAAGATGTAAAGATGCCCTTGATTAAAATAATGGATTTCGGATGCTTTCACACACTTTTCCTGTGCACTTTTGGATGCTGTCACTTTTTGTTTTTGAAAAACAAACTTCCACTTTGGGAGTTTGTTTTTGAGGAACAAAAATCTCTTTAAAAGCTTGATGTCCGGCCGTCACGGCCAACTGTGCTGTCCATCAATTACATTGGGTTCCACAAGAGACAATTGGAAACAGCAAAAAATAGGAGTAGCTGTATCACACATGCTCAGTTGTTTCACAACACACAACTCACAACAACTTTACACTTACTCATCAATCTTATTATAGGTTTCTTTTGAGGGGACCAGATGAGTAGCATAGAAGCCTGCTTTTCTTTAAAAAAATTAGAGGAGTAGCCATAGTATAGCAAGCATTTGCAATGCAAAGGGTCTTGCGTTTGCTCGTGTTAGAGTTGATAGCGTTTTAAACTCCTAATCCGACTTTTCACTGGTAATGAAATCTATCGGCAAAAGTGAATTTATGTACTAACCGGAAAAAGTGCAATTAACTGTGTAACAGGGTCGATATTATGTAAAGCGCACGACTTCTGCAAAGCGAGATCGCAATGGGAAAATAGAGAAAAAGTAGTTCACGAGCCGGACAGAAAACAGCGAGCCTCGCATGTTTTCTGTACTTGGTGGATGCGCTCGAGGAGGGCTATCCACCAGAAAAGGCATGACCTATGCATGCCTTCCACTAATGAAATCAAGCAGATTCTAACAGGCAAGCCCACAAGCCAATGACAAACACTGACGTGATGTGGACAGGGCTCTGAGCCCTTTTTAATTACTAAAGCGTCTCGCTTAGCGAGCGCAGGCTCGACCCTAAAAAATGAGGGAATCACCCTGTTTTCATCAACACGGCTAAGCTATGTGGCATCGGCAATTCCACAAGGACTCTGATATTGTTGCTGCGTGATCGAGCATTTTCAATTGTCTGAGAGTATAGATGTAAAGGGTAATGAGTACACCAAAAATGTGTTAAAAAATATGTAAAAAATTGAATGTATTTTTATTCACACTGACCGTCAATGTAGAGAGATGCCCATGTGGCCTGCAGACATCTCTAACTTTGGTGAAAATGATGTGCACCAGGGTGATGGTGTAAATTATTCTGTCACCCTGATGGATATTAATCCATTCACCAAGCTCTAACTCAGGACCTAATACAGCTGTCCTTTGATTTCATAGTGCTGTAGCAGAAGTTAATGAACTAACGTGATGCCATTGAATGAATCAACCCATGAAAGATGACGGATTGAGCTGGCAGTGCTAGGATTTCATATGTTCAAGAGTACATGATAAACAGACATCTGAAACAGTGAAAGTTACAAGCGAACTCAAATCCATTAATCCCCAGTTCACATCAGCCTGTAAAGTGTATTTGGGATCCAACGGCTAGATTTTTTCTGAGCAAACGTTCCAATTAGGTGTCTGCAACCATTAAAATGCTATTTTCTTATGTTCTAATCCCTTTTTAGGAGTCTGACTCCTAAAACTGATTTTCGAATGGACACCAATTCAATATTGGGAATGGGTGTGTTGTAGGTGTCCCTTTCAAATACTGAATTAGTATACTGAATCAATGTTTTGTGACTGATACTCAGTGGCCAAATATTGCAGTATTGCAAAAATATCTCAAAGGAAATGATAATGCATTTCCACTTTATGCATGAAGAAAAGGATTGTTGGAACCACTTCCTACTATTAAACAAACATAAAAATAAATAAGTGTTTCCTTTTAAACACAGTCATGTTTCCTTTTAGGAAATCAGAATTCATTGAAAAAAAAGTTCACTTTATTAAAAGGCAATCGCAGACATGGTGGTCTGAAGCCCCTGCAGGCCATCACCCCTGTGAAGGTCTTCAATCTTAAGCCCATATTTATACTTTTTTTAGCACCGCATTTGTGTCATTTTTTGACGCAAAAGCGGCATAAACTTACAAAATACAATTGTAATTTGTAAGTTTGAGCTGCTTTTGCATCAAAAAATTACGCAAATGTGGCGCTAAAAAAGTATAAATATGGGCCTTAGTGAGTCACAGTCTTAGTGAGACCGGAAGTTGAATTGTGACCCACTACAATTTAGAATTTTATGAACTGATCTATTAGTACATAGGTTAGTTCTAAAAAAAATCTTTACTAGTCTCAACAATACTGGTTACAATTTGCAACTAGTGTTTTGAGACCAGATATTTGTAAATCTGGCACTAATATTTTGCTGTCTGAAGACATCTGGGGTTACTATATGTAGATTCAGTAAATACTACTGGTCATTGTATAACCATTCACTGTCTAGATGAGAGTCTCACACAGAAGGTTGGCTTTCTGTTTTGTATCTTCAGCAAGTTGCTGTTTCTCCAGCCTGAATTGTATTCCCTCTCTCTCTCAAACTCTGGTATTTCTAGCCTTCTATGGCTCTAGCTATGTGGGGTGTGAATAGCAAGTTGAACAGGAAAAGCTGGAAAATGACTAGCATGTGTTGTGCTTGGGGAATCTTCTACTGGTGGGTCCATGCAAATAGACATCTCATCAATGGTGTCAGCATCAGTGTCAGTGTCCTACAAACAGTGTCAGTGTCAGTGTCTTACAATCAGTGTCTTACAATCAGTTTCAGTGCCTTACAATCACACTAGCTCAACTTGCTGCTCTGCTCTATGCAAATCAGCACAGTTGACCTGCCTGATCCTACAGACTGCTAGCACCTCATCTGTTGATGAAAATACGCTGAGATCTTACAGCTTCACAAGCCCGGTCGACCTGGCTGGATGAGCAAAGCCTTTCAACCATCTTTAAAGTTGCTACAGATCACTGTTTGTCAATGGTTGTCCTCTCTCTTTTTTTAGCTTGCCAGCAGAAAGGATGACTCCTTCGTGTAACCACAAAGTCACTGTGGGCACTTTTCAAAGAAAATGCATTAATTATTTACCAGCACCTAGTTTGCAAGATCGGGGTAATGTGAATCACCAAGGACGGTGGCCCAAGAACTCAAATTCTAAATCAAATCTCCACAAGACAAGGATGCACAGTCAAAAATAAAGATGTATTAAAAATTAGAATCATTTGTAGTACAGAATCAAATAACAGTCTGAAAATGGGATTGTTCTGTAATTAAATTGTATTTAAATTGTATAATTTTGAATGAATTAAATTAAAATTAATGCTTGAGTTAAAAGTCTTTGTGTACAATTCATTAGCCTGCTTGGAATCTGCTATCCAGAGCAACTGGGACACCTTTCAACTTTAGAGACTAGTTGAAGATCCAACTAGTCTTTGAGTTTTCTAAACAGAGGTAAGAGTAGTTGTAGGTCAGGTATATTGAAGACACAACATCAAAATGGTCACAGTATTGTGATCAGAATATTGTGGGACAAAATATTGAAAGGTAAGTCTTTAAAGATTTGTTTATACCTAAGTCCACATCTACGTACCTTGGTGATAAATATATTTTGGAGGTACGTAGAGGTTGAACTAAAAATAGCAAATCCATACCTCTCTTTGTGCACTTAATTTTTCAATATTATGTCCCTCCATATTCTGGTCACGATAGTGTGTGATATAATATCTACTATCTCTCCAATGGGGAGATCATCACACATGTAAGTTTACCACTTAGCAGTAAATATAAGAGGGAAAAGGGAAGTGGCTGCACAAAGAGAAATACTTAGTACTAAAGGAGAAGGGTTAGAGAGGATTAAGGAGTCATTCAGGGATGGTCAGACAGACACTCACATAATAGTAATTAAATTAATTTAGATATAAGAATTAAAAGAAATGTTTTGTGTTTTGTTTTTTTAAATCAATGTAAAAAGTACCAGCTAAATTTAAATGTTTATATTTAACTGTTATGTATTATATCTTATTGTGTATTGAAAATTATAAAACATTATGTATTAAATTAATTTAGATTAATTTAATTATTTTTAAAAAGTGACATTTATTTTTAAATGCAAACATGTTATTTAAATATATTATCATAAAGCATTTTATATACATTTGATTTTTAACATTAAATTAAATGTAAATATATTTTTATTCAGAATAAAAAAACAAATGTCAACGTTATTTGCTATTGGGTCCTATTTTAAGTTCCTGCCTCTGTTTTTTCCATGTGTGGTTGTGGACTTAATCAAGGTCTTTGTTTAGCTGTAGTAACTTCAAACTCATATATTTGGCTGCACCCTCTGTTTCAGAGGAGGAGACATGTAATTCTACACTTCATAGTAAATTTACACTTGGAAATGGTGAAAAGCCAAAAGTTGTAAAGTTAGTACAAATTTAAGACTACATTTACACATGTAGATTTACTCATGCTGAAGTTACCTTAGAGAATAGCCCCCTCATTGTTTTGGCACAAACTAAATAGACGGGGATAGTGCTGCTCAGCACGCCAATGAGAAAAAGGAAAGAGGTTTGGTCAAGGTAGAGATAAAACAGGTGTTTATAGTTTTTTTAATGAAATTCAAGGAGGTCTTTAAAACAACTGAGATGTTTGAGTAATAAAGCTGCACCAGAGAGGGATAATGGCCGCACAATTAAAATGTAGATATCCATAAAATACCAACTAGAATTTCTATCTAAAACATATTCAGGGTTTGTGTCCATCCATGCAAGAACCAACTTTGAAAGATCCATGTCTTTTGTTGATATGGATTTAGTACATGAATGCTGTGGATGCAAAGCGTGCTACCTGGTCGACAAGGAAGCTCTCATTAGTGTGGAAGGCAGGCAAATGTTATGCTTTGAGATCATTCTCACCATCTTGCATGATTGACGACGGGTACATTTTCTCCCAAAACAAATTCAAGTTGGATGAAGTGACTTTTAAAAATATACAAATTGTAGGTCCTCATTAATTACAATCTCAGCCGGACATATTTGGGTCGACATTCCTCATTTGTAAAAAGTGGACCAGCCTCAGCCATTGACGCCTTTCTAATAGCAATGACGCCTAGAAAGTCTTCGACATGGTGACAGCGCATTTTAGATTTCCCAATAAGCTATTGAAAAATTGCTTTTTTCTTCTTCCTACTCCTCCTTTTTGGAAAGAGGGAATAAAAAGTCAAAGGAACCCTGCCTCACCTACCCCTTTTACTCCCTGCCAGTGAGGAAGTGAAGTCAGCAACAGCAGTTCTTCCCGGAAGCCGTCTGTCCCCCCTCAACAGGTAACATGAAAAATAGGCTACAAAAATATATAAAATACTAAAACGTCCTGAGATGTGCAGTGCAAAAACCCGGATCTTATTAACATATCTGTATGAAAAATATATCAACAAGTTCCTAATCCAACCACTTGTGGCCTCACATGAATATGTGAGGAGAGCACCAAGGGCGCAAAGGGGGGGGCGGGGTCAGGCATTTGGGGGCACCAACTGTCTGGTTCTCCAGGGGTGCCAGTTTCTAAAACCTAGTATAGTGCCTTCCTTGTCACCTGCCTCTTGCCTTCACATTTGCCGGTGTGGGATTTAGAATAGAGATGTAATTTATCGGAGCAACAGATGCGAAATTAATTTGTCTGGATTTAAAAATCTCTGAGGGATTTTAAATGTAGTTATTTTATATTTGTATTTTATTTTTGTAACCTACATTTCGGGGGGGTGTATTTTCAGTCAGAATCCTTCAAAAAGGATGCTGTTCAAAAATTTGTTTTAAAAATGCAAATCTGCTATGTTGCCATAGGTACAAAAATTCAACAGAGTTTATTTACGGAATGCACCCAGGGTGGGTGGTTGGGCTTCAGTTCACTGCAATACCAGCGGAGGACAACCTGATTTGGATGGAAATATTTGCAAAACTGCTGCAGGCCCAAGTTTTCATAAAATGCCCCCAATTCTGAATTTTCACTCATAGCTTAGTATGTAAGGCCCCGAACGGTGGCGCCATTCAAACCAGCACTGACTGGTCACCAACAGGTCTGCGCACACCTTCCTCGCTAATGAGACAGTGAACCAATGGGGAAGCGACTTTCTCCAGCTTCGGTTTTTTTGGTCCAAAATGCTACAGAAAACGTGTTTCTGCAACCACCCAGGAAAAAAGCGGCCACAAGAAACCAAGGATTGATGGATTTTAGAGATTCGTGTGGCCATGTCTTGGTATGGCGTAAGCAGTCGTGAATAAAACGTGCACACTTTCGTCAGTTGTAAAGATAGGAAAAGCACCTTCGCATAAACGGGGACATTGCAACATGTTTAATTTTGAATACAATGTTTCCTCCATGGTATCACTGAGGTTAGGCCAGTTCCTACCCGTTCTATGCACTGCACAGAATTATAATAGTTGGTCAACATTAGAAAAAGGCTCAGATATTCTATCTGATATTCAGTTGCAGTCTGTTTTCTGAAACGTCCAATTAAAAGCGGAGGCCTCTCGTTTTTTTCTATCCACGGGGTGTCCTAATTAAAATGATCTTCATCTTCACAGGCAGCGCGCGGCCATGTTTTCACGAAATGAGCATCCAGTCAATTTTCCGCATAATGTCCATTGCTGGTGTTGCCACGCATGAAGGAGCCTCTTCTCTGTCCTGCTGCCGCCACTAATAGGGCCCGTTCCGGCACAGTGGACCGGAAAGGAGTTTTTTTTTTTAATTTCCTCTGTTAGGTGGAGATCGCTCGGCTCCGCCATGTGAATGCCCAAGGAGCTGATATGATGCTTCTCTGGTGGCACCGAGCGGGGACCTATCTCAAAAACTCACCGGTGCGTTGTATCGTGTAAAGATTAGCCAGAGAAATTATGTTCGTGCTGCAGATATTAATAAACGTCATAAGCAGTGCTTAATATGAGCCAGTGGTTTCCGGTGCGGGGCACCAGCACTTATTTTTGAGGGCCGGCACTTAGGCCCTCATTACAACATTGGCGGTAAATGCCACCTACCGCTGTGCTGACGGCCGCCAACATACCATGACCGTTGTGGTATTCCGCTACGGGTATTATGACCCACACAGAGAAATCCACCACTATTCAGACACCCACACAAGTCCCCCAGACCAAAGGTCAGTGATAAACTGGCAGTACCAAAACCCACACCGTTACGCCAACAGGAATACGCCTACAGTATCACGACCCACGAATCACCGCAGCAAACCATTGGTGCTACACACCACCGCACTCAAAATACACACACATTTACAAAACACCACCACTTTGGACAATTCAAACTACACACTCCTGACACACATACACACACCACACCCACACCACTATAAAACACCCACCCACATTACCCACAACCCCTTACAGCAAAAAAACCGATAGCACACAGAGAGAGACAAGCCAGGAGCACCACCTCAATCAGGCACAGAACACCATCACCCATACACCATCCACACACATCACAGCATCCACCACAACACATCACCCCACACATCACCCCACACATCCTCACACATATCACTCACACCAAATCCATGGCACCCCAAAGACACCCCAGGTTTTCTGAGGAGGAGCTAAGGGTAATGGTGGAGGAAATCATCCGGGTAGAGCCACAGCTTTTCGGATCACAGGTGCAGCAGACAGCCATTGCTAGGAAGATGGAGCTATGGAGGAGAATAGTGGACAGGGTCAATGCCATGGGACAGCACCCCAGAACAAGGGATGACATCAGGAAGAGGTGGAACGACCTACGGGGGAAGGTGAGTTCCATGGTTGCAAGACACCAGGTAGCCGTACAGAGGACTGAAGGTGGACCCCCACCTCCTCCCCCACAACTAACAACATGGGAGGAGCAAGTCTTGGTGATAATGCATCCCAAGGACCTCGCAGGACTAGCAGGAGGACTGGCCTCCGGTAAGTCATATCTTTACTATTATATCCCCCACCCTACCTGCATGCCATCACATACCCCCACCCTTACCCTCACTCCCATCACTTCATCACCTCACATATACTCCACCATCACAATCCACCCATCCCAATACCAAGCCCTGCATGCAACACCAATGCATGGACCCAAATCACAGACCTGCATGGACACCCATCACCACAGCATGCCCAGTAAATCACCACTCACACAAGGCCAAGCTGACAGGGAAATCACAATCATAGAGAGAAACACACCCATGCACATGATGGCCCATGCAGATACACTAACACTGCATTTGCATCCCCACAGGACCCATACTCAACGTCACCGGAGAGAAGGTGCCAGCTACATCCAGTCCCCCCGCAGAAGAGGCTCACAGTGACGACAGCAGCTCTGCACGCCTGGGTCTCGATGACCAACCTGGCCTATCCGGGACCTCTGGACAGTCGGTTCCCCTGCCACAGTCCCAACCCACCACAGAGCCTCCCCTCTTAGGAAACACCACCACAGTACCCACCCAGCGGGCCCATGCCACTGTCCCCAGGACACGTCAATCAGCATTGTGTCCACCACTACAGGGACCCCAGGCAACCCCACAAACCCAGGACGATCAAGGACCTGGGGTCAGTGGCAGTGGCACACGGTTCAGGGGACAGAGGCACAGGACAACAGGGAAGCTGGGAGGACTGCTGTGTGAGAGGGGGAGAACAGGCCCAGGGAACCAACTCTCCACGAGGCACTCCCCAACATCCTGGGAGCATACCACCATTCCCAGGAGACGATGGGCCAGATACTGGCCAAGCTGCAGGAAACCCAGCGGCTGCAGGAGGGACAGTACCTGGGGATCAGGGAGGACCTAACAAAAATATACACCATCCTGGTCACCATTGCAGGGGTGCTGGCAGACATGTGCAAGACCATGAGGGAGGCAGTGGCACAACAACGGGCGCCTGACACTAGCCAAACCGAGGAATAGCCTTCCACCTCTGACGGCGCTAGTGGACAAGAGGCACCGCCACACGAACATCAGGCCACCAGCACCCGCTCCCTGCAGAAGGAGAACCACCCCGCAAACGGTCCCTGCGATCCAGGCAGAAGACAGAGAACATTGCCAGGACCCCAGCCAGGAAATTAGACTCTCCTGATTGTCACCCTTGTGCCCCACTCTGTCACCCTGTCCACCTTCAACTGCCATTGCTCCCCTTCCTATGCCCCATTGGACAATGCACCTGTGATACCAAGAGACTGGACTCTACCCTGAACTTCCTTCCACCATGAGCCCAGCCCTTTGCACCACCCCCTCTACTTATGAGCACCTATTAGCCACACCCGGTGCCTCTGGAGTTGGCCCATCACATATGGGATGCTGCTGTTCTTCAAGATATAGGCGTCATGCACAGAGCCAGGAAATTTGACATTCACATGGGAGATGTACTGGTCCGCCAAACACACCATCTGGACATTCATTGAGTGATAGCTTTTTCTATTTCTGTAAACTTGTTAATTTCTCCGGTGGGGGACAAATGCCACATGTGTACCATCAATGGCACAAATGATGTTGGGAATATGTCCCAGGGCATAAAAGTCAGCTTTCACTGTGTCCAAATCCACCTCCTGGGGGAATACGATGTAGCTGTGCATGTGTTTCAGCAGGGCAGACAACACTCTGGTCAACACGTTAGAGAACATTGGCTGAGACATCCCTTATACCAGGGCCACTGTTTTTTGGATGGAACCACTTGCCAGGAAATGAAGCACTGACAGGACCTGCACTAGAGGGGGGGATACCTGTGGGTTGGCGGATAGCAGCCATCAGGTCTGGCTCCAATTGGGCACACAGTTCTTGGATTGTGGCACGATCAAGTCTGTAGGTATTGATAATGTGTCTGTTCTCCATTGTCGCTAGGTCTACCAGGGGTCTGTACACCGGAGGATGCCGCCATCTCATATTGTGCCTCAGCGGTTGAAGCCTATGGAAGAGAACGGTGAGCAGAGGGTCATATTCACACTTATATTGCACTAATGATGAATTGTTGACTTTACAGAAACAGTATGTGAACTCAAGAGTCCATTGATGTGCCAATGTCTGCTGTGATGCAGTTAGGTGCCATGCCCTGTGCCCCCCTGAAATGGCAGCTGCCTGACCTGTGAGGAGGGACAAGTGGAAAAGAGGTAATTGCGCTGGCGTTGTGCGGCATCGTGGTAGGTGGTCGATGACCGCCGCGCAAATTCGCATTGGTTATCATTGGTCCCTATGGGTTCCAGGAGCCAATGGCGATGCACGCCGGCAGTGACGGTACACGCCGCCGCGGACGTCACCGCCATTTTCTATCTAATCACTCACTTGCTACCCGACCTTCAACAGGAGAGGACATACACTGCAAGTGCTGCTGTGACCTGTGTCTGAAAGCGACAATGGCTCATGTGTCTGGGGACAGGGCCTCTGCCTTCACTGCAGAGGAGTTGGAGAAACTGGTGGATGGGGTCCTACCCCAGTACACGTTACTCTACGGTCCTCCAGACAAACAGGTGAGTATACTGTGAGCATGATGCGTTGGCCATGAATGTATGGAGTGCTGTGTGTGTAAGACACATGTAGGGGGGCAGAGGGGTCCTGGCCAGAGTGCAGCATGTGTGGTCAATGTATGTGCATCAGGGGATATGTGGGATCTGGTGGGCAATGAGTATGATGGTCCAGACGGGTGAATAATTCCCTTTTCTGCTGTATTTTCCCTGCAGGTGAGCGCCCACCAGAAAAATGGTATTTGGCGTGCCATCGCCAAGGAGGTGGGGACCCTGGTGGTCTTTGACAGGCGGAGCACCCACTGCCGCAAGAGGTGGGAGGACCTGCGCCACTGGGCAAAGAAGACGGCTGAGGCCCAGCTGGGGCTGGGCCTCCCAATGAGGAAGGGGTGCCCATCGCACCATGACCCCCCTGATGTTCCGCATCCTGGCGGTGGCCTATCCGGATTTGGATGGGTGCTTGAAGGTATCACAGCAGCCACGAGGGGGTGAGTACAGAATCTGAAACCTGACTTTGCACATGTTAGGAGGTACCTGGGTGGGGGATGTGGGCTGTGGGTGTCCCTAGGCCAGGGCGAACATGACAGGGTAGGTCCCTTGTTGGGCAGGCTCAGAATCACTCCTACCCCAATAGTGTCGGCAGCCATCTACTCTTGGGCAGGGTCCTGTGGGTTTAAGGTGTGCAGCTAATGGCGTTAGGCATTGAACCCTATGGGCTGGTGACTGTCTTAGTAAATGGTTGTTGTACGCCAACGGTAGTGGTGTTGCTGGCATTGACCAAGTGTATCCTCTGTCTCTCCCCCTCTTTTTGTTTTTTCACCCTGTCCTTGTGTGCATTAGCATCATCTGGCGGAGGAGCAGAGGCACCGGCGATGGAGGGAGCTGCATCCCACATGGCCCATGAGGCCGAATCCACTGAGGGTGAGGGCATCAGTGGGACGGAGGGCGAGGGGAGCACCACGACAGGGACAGGAGGGGAGACGACAGACAGCAACTTCTCCTCCGATGGAAGCTCTCTGGCAGTGGCGGACACCTCTGCGCCCACCCCAACAACAGGTACAGCCACCACCACCCTTACCAGCACTGCCCTCCCAGCAGCCCCTCAGTGTGTTTCCTGTGACCGCTCACCCAGGAGGGTGGGCGTCTCCTTCGCCCCAGGCACCTCAGGCCCTGCCCCAGTCAGCCCTGCTGCCCTCAGTGTGGAGGCTATTGACCTCCTGACATCCCTCTCTGTTGGGCAATCAACCATATTGAATGCAATCCAGGGTGTAGCAGGGCATTTGCAACAAACAAATGCATACCTGGAGGGCATTCACTCTGGCGTGGCGGCCCAACAGAGAGCATTTCAGGCTCTGCTCTTAGCACTGATGGCAGCCCTTGTCCCTGTGTCTAGCCTCCCCTCTCCGACTTCCTCTACCCAGACCCAATCCCCTCAACCCCAGCCTATCCCAAGCACACCTTCAGACCAGCATTCACCCAAATCAACACACAAAGGTGGCTGAGGCAAACATAAGCACCACACTTCATCTCACAGGCACTCAGGTAAACACCATCCCCATGCAGACACACCAACATCCACTGCCTCCACTGTGTCCCCCTCCTCCTCTTCGTCCACCTCCCTCCCAGTATCGTCTCCACTCACACCTGCATGAACTACATCCTCATCCACTACCTCCATCACCAGCACGCCCAGCACAACACACCCCTCATTGGCAGTCACCACCCCCACAACCATGCACATGTCCCCTGTGTCCTCTCCCAGTGTGTCTGTGGCCCCTCCTCCCAAAGTAGACAAACGCAAGCACCTACCCACCCAACAGCCATCCACCTCACAACAGCACCCAGCTCACCCAAACTCAGCAGACACCTCCTACAACCACTCCCTCTTCCTCCACTCCCAAACCATCTCCATCTTCCCACCCCAGTGTGTCTAAAAAACTTTTCCTGGCAAACATTGACCTGTTCCCTACGCCTCCCACCTCCCCCGTCCTTTCCCTCGGGCAAGGGTGTCCAGAACCCAGGCCAGCACCTCAGCCACCAAGTCGGCAGCCGCTGTGGTACCTGCAACTCCCAGAGGCTCTAAGGGGGCACCCGTCAGGCCAGCCAGTGTGCCACCGACCACTGCAAAGGACCAAACCATTCCGCCACATGCCAAGGTGAAGAAGGGGACAGCATGCACCAAGGGCAAGGAGCACGACCCACCCAGCAAGGCCTCCCCCAAAACTCCAGCTGCCAGAGCCAAGGTCTCAACAGCAGCTGCCAAGGTGAAGAAGGGGCAGAAAAGCCAAGGCAAGACACCTCAAGCGTCAGAGCCTGCAGGTGGGGGCCACCATCAGAACCGACAGTCCCGCCACCTGCACTGCAGCCAGCACCGCCAGCATCCCCGCCACAAGCACCGCCACCTGCATCGCCACCTGCACCGCCACCTGCACCACAACCTGCACCGCCGCTGCCATCACTACTGTCAGCAGCAGCATCCCCAGTGGCCAGCCGTCTGAGGCTGAGGACAAGGGCTGGTGCCTCCCTCGACCACTGGCAGCACCGGCACCTGCACCACGGCCAGCACCGCCAGCATCCCCGCCGCAAGCACGCCACCTGCACCGCTGACAGTAGGACCACTAACAGCAGCAGCAGCCCCAGTGTGCGTCTGTCCGGGGCTGCAGGAGACGGGCTGGAGCCTCCCAGCACCACTGGCAGCACCCCCACCAGCACCGCAACAACCACCAGTTTGCAGCCTTAGTCGCCGAAGAATGGAGTCTGGCCCTGCCTCCATGGACTTTCCTGCTACCTGTCCCCTGCAAATCTCGTGCCTCAGACACCCAGGTGAGGGAAGGTGAACTGCCACACCCCATGTGCTGCATCACTGGGCACAAAGCCCCCTCCAGAACCAGTGGAGATATGCATCCACTCACCCAATCCATGGCCCACGAACATTTGCAAAGGACAATGTACGACCTTATGTACACATTGTATATTTTTGTAAATACTGTTTTTGAATTTGTATATTTTTGTAAATACTGTTTTTGAATTTGAATCTGCCTATTTCTAAAATATCACTGTTTAACTCAATTCCTTTTGTCCTTGCGTTCTTCCAGGGCGGTTACAGGGTGTAAATGTAATGTTGCTGTATGTGTTTTTGTGTATGGTGTTGTGGGTGAGGGTGGGGGTGGGGGTGTTGCATGTGTGTGTCACTCTCTTTTTCTTCCCCCGCCCCGTGTGTTAGGTGCAGTACTTACCGTGGTCGTCGCCGCCGCCTTTGATATTCCTGGTGTATGAGGAGGTAGACCAGCATGGGGAGGACCTGTAACTCGGGCTCCATGGTGTCCTGGTTCTTCGTTGAGTGACGAGAGGTGAGTGGTTTCCCTTCCAAAGACTGTTTCTGCCATGCTTTTGATGGCATTGGTACCGCCCTGGAAAAGCTGGAGGATTGGCGGGTTGTAATGGGGTGGGCGGTACATTGTCTTCTGCCTGGCTGTTGGCGGTGACCACTGCGGTGTTGGTTGCTACCGCCGTGGCGGTCAGAGTGTTGAAGTGGGTGTCTTCCGCCGTGGTCGTGAACCCATTTTTTTTTACTGCCGGCAAGTTAGCGGTATTACCGCCGCTTTAACACTGACCGCCACGGTGGTAATGAGGGCCTTAGTTTTCTGTATCAGGCATTTACTGTGAGCAAAAGACACATATGGGCAATGGTGGAGAAAGAGAGAAATGAAAAGGGGTCACAAAGGGAGAAAGCAGAAAGCTGCAAGAGTGAGCTGAAGGGGCAGGGAGTGGCTGTTAATGGATTAAAGAGGCCCAAGATGACTTCAGGAATATGCTGCCTCAGTATTCCGTGTTGGCGCATTTAATTGCAGCAGCCACGTGTTTCAGAGGAGAGCTTTGGGCACCAGCACATTTTCTTTTTTTTAACAAATTAGGCACTGGTCATAAGCAAGGCCTAACTTCTCCACATGGCTTGGCGCGCCTCTCTATGACCAGCCTGTGGCACTGGCCGTTCACACAGTACAAAAAATAATATTCTACAGGTCATTCAAATCCTACTGATCAGGGCAAGGCGCGAATAGCTGTCTCTCCGACATTTATTTTGCTTTCAATGTGATGTAAACAGCCCCCCACACACCACCACCACCACAACCAAGGTCCTCATTACCAGTTAAAGGATACATCCCACTCCTTGTGCAAAGGACCCATCGGAACCACAAATTGTGTGATAGTTATCACACTCTCCCATTTTTCCCTTGAGAGATTCCAGCGGACCAGACCTGCTGAACTTCATCAGTGGGGCTTAGGGGAGAGCGGAGGAAGGCCCTGAAAAAGGTTAAACAAGTATTAAAAATAATTCTAGATGTGATGCTTGATTTGAAAGTTGAAAACCTGGAAGTGTTTATCACACATGGTAAATACTTCACTGTGGGGTAATGGTATATACCAAGTGGTAACTCCCCCACCTTATCCTCCCTAACGTGTAATGAAGGCTTCAGACCCTTTCTACAAGTGCCTGGCCCTACATTAAATGATTACTGTATCTTTTCAAATACAATAGTCCGCTAATCAGAATTCAACAGCTGCAATAGTTGCTTCACATACTGGAACTTCATGGGCAACTCATCATGCGGGCCTAACAATAATTTTCTCCAATGTCTACCACTAGCTTTAGTGCAGAAGTTGAGATGCAGTAGTGACTAGTGGTCAGCCCAGGTTATGCCCCAATTTTCTCACCCGTCAATGCACACAAGGCAGAAATGGCTGTTGGCGATTCTAATACAGGGTCATCAATTTCAGTCTTATTCGCAGGGCATAGTCTACATCCGGGCTACAATTTTACAACTAATGCAATGGTTCTTTGCACAACTGAGCTATTCTAAATAAGTTCTTATTGTTGTGGAGTAGTGGTTGGTAATGATGATGTATACACATTGCTTAATTTGTAAAAAAAAAAAAAAAAAAAAGACATAAGTTGGGGGGTTAATTATTAGGCTACCTAGGCTTAACTCCACCCCATGCTTTGTCTTCCACCACCCTCCACATGTTTCTTTATATCACTCTTTTCTGATCTTGCTTTCTCTCATTATTACTGTTTCCATATCTCTCTCTTCCTTCATTGTCCTCTCTTTCTCTCTCTATTACTTCACATCAGAGTCTGATGGTGAAAAATAAGTCCAGATTGTACAAAGACCCAATAGGCATCTCCACAAACGAAGCACTGGGTTCAAGGAAAGCAACACATGGACTTCAAATACCAAGTGGCAAAACTTCACATACCAAGTGGCAAAACTACATAGGAAAAAAGAATAAAGAGGTAGCGTGGACTGCTCATCCCAGTTTATGCAAAGTAAGCCCAGCAACTGCACAATCCAGCCGCCCAAGCGTATGGTCATTGCAACGGGGCACATGATGCAAATCCCACCACATCAGCTCTTCTTTAAATGACGTGTACAGGACAGTACAGTGGAAATGTCTGATTTATTTGATAATTTTTTCATGAATGTAGACCTTTTCATATAAAGTATATTTTATTTTTTATTTTTTGTTTATGTTGATTCGAAAGCTGATGGAATCCTCTTTGTGCGGATATGCAGAATGGTGACATTTGCTTTTGGGAGTGGGTTTCATAGACCAGTGAACCACAAGTCTGACTGCCAGAGCTGCAATAAAGAGGACTCCAGGAATTGTAAAATAAACAGGCTAAACAAGCCTACTGTAAGAGTCTGCACCTTTATAAATATCAATCAACAACGTAAAGGATAGAACTGGTACTTAACAAAGTAGCATGTGATCAAGCCATCATCTGCCAAAAATGCACTCCGGAAAAGGGAGCAGACACCAAAGACACAGCTCCATCATCCTGAAGAACTAAAAGCAGGATGATGCTTCAATCCAATCAGAGCTGTCCACTTCGGTAATCTTTATATCTGGCTGCAGGAGAGACTAAAGCCCCAGTGCTATCTGTGGTAGTGCTAAATGTACAATTGATGAGTTTAGTTTAGCATAGGCATTCTATAGCCCAAACTCATTGTCACTACTATGTCACTTACAAGTCCTGGGAAAGGGATTAAGACCACCCCGCAGCTCACCCTCATGCATAGGGCCCCTTTGTGCACCTGCAGATGGATTTTTACAGATGCGGAGGTGTGCATCAAACTCATGTGTCCTAGCTATAGTCTGACTGTTGTCGGGGTGGGCGGAAGTCCAACCCCAGCGCACCACTATCTGCAACATCGCCTTGCTACAATGTTGTCTGGAATCAACTGGGTCCAAGGTTCTAGGCAGATTACGGCAATAGCAGTGAGATGTTTTTATTTACGGATGTGGCCTACCAGTCAAGACAGCTGGGGCGCTGTGAGTAGCTAGCCAGCTGGGGTCAAGGCCAGGACGTCTACGCCATGATAGCCTGCAGCAGTATTTAACATTCAGAAAAGCACCAGGAGGAGGCCTGACAACTTTGCGCTTTAATGACTTTTCGCTGTTGCTAGTTTACCCAGGGTTCCAATCACTCACCTCTGTTGTTTTCTCCCTTCACGGTTCCTTGGTTCCCTTGACCTCCTGGTTGTTTACACTGACATTGCTCTTAGGACTCTTTTAGTTTTCGGCTTTCCTCCTCTCTGGCACTTTGACCCTTTGCCTGTTTATCCTGGCCTTGCGCTTCAGATTCTGTTCTGGCTCTTGCGTTTTACTGCAGATTAACCTATACCACACTCTGACTCTTTTCCCTGTTATGATGACTTTGCTCTTAGGAGTCTGCTTTGACTTTTTCCTTTGGTTGCTTCTCTCCCTCTCACTACTCAGACATCTCCTGAATCCGTGCCTGAGTTTAGTACTCACTGGCTTCGCTCCCTCGTGGTTTAAGTTTACTGTGACCCACCTTTCGGAAGCCCGTGAGTATACACGATCATTATATGTTTTTTTGGCATATCATGTATTTCTATCACTAAAATACCATCTACCTTTTCTAACTAGTGGAGCTATGAGAGTCTTTGTGAATAACTGCACGGTGACCAAAGGACCTGAGATGTCACACAAGAGAGAACCGTACTAAAGAAGAGTTAGATGCTCTCTCTCTCGCTCTCTGTCTCTCTCTCTCTCTCTCTCTCTCTCTCTCTCTCTCTCTCTCTCTCTCTCTCTCTCTCTCTCTCTCTCTCTCTCTCTCTGTCTCTCCATTCCCCTTCCCCTCCAGCGCTTGACCCTGTCTGGGGCAGTCTAGTTAAAGCGGACAGGGACACATTCTGGGTAGTGATGTACCTTGTCAGAGCTCAAATGGATGGATCCACACCCATCCTACCTCTGGTTATTGGGTCATAAGGCTTCACTATCATTGTCAATCTGTCCCTTAGTCAGTACATCAGTAGAACTGGACAATCAGGAAATTACCATTTAAACATGCTGAAAAAACTAACAAACCTAGTCTCGCCTAATCACCTAAAAACCATCGCACATGCTCTGGTTATCTTTAGAATTGATTATGGTGACTCAGTCTTAGTAAGGCCCCCACCCTGCCCATTTCCCCCATCAAAGCAGTATTCAGAGCTACAGCCAGGTTAGTTACGGACAAAAAGAAATACAGCCACATTATAGCAGTTGTACATAATCTCCACTGGCTTCCACTGGAGACCAGAACCAAGTCAAAAATTATCTGTATACCTCACGAAGATATTCACCAGAGAAGACCCAACTACTTCGGCAAACGTTTGACACACTATGGTGGATCAAGAGACGGCAGAAGAAAAACACCAAGCTACTAGCAACATCCCAGATCAAAAAAGAACAACCAGAGGTAACAATCTAGTGGTACTCTTCTACCAACCTACCCGAGGCACCAGTCGGACTTACCTTTAGAAGGAGCTTTAAACTTTCATATTCACAATACTACCTAGATGTTTGCATGTTTATTACTGTTGAACTTGTACATACACTGTCCCCACATTCTCACACTATATAACTAGTACCATCTACATTATGGACCATTTCTCCATTACTATTTATAAATCATACTCTCCTGTGTCCCATCCCTAACCTTAGCATTCATGATGTATTTACTGTTATAAGTTTACAACCTATATTTTTAGGATAGTTCTTCAAATAGTGAAACAAATTAACAAGGATAGGTGCATCTGAACTAGATAAAAATGTCAAATAAATAAATGTAACAGCATAATGTCCTCAGTGTGGGTGGTGCAGCATTAGCCACCATGCATGTGGATAGGCGTGACATGTAAAGGGGTGTGAAATTGGGCTGTGCAGTAAGGCCCATTGATCACAACTGACAAATCTCTATAAGGCCAAGTACAGCTGTGACTGTGCAGATAAGGGCAGGCTGAGCTGATGCGTGAAGCCACGTGGGTTTGGTGTGGGTGGGAGGCCCATGGAAGGCTGCACATGATACAGTGTGCCCACTACTTATGATATGCAGACCACCCATGGGCAAGTACAAAGGATCAGTAAAAAGTGAGATCTCAAGCAATAAGGAGTTTTGGAAAACAAAGCAATGGACAACAGACTGAGGGGGTCATTCCGACCCCGGCGGGCGGCGGGCGCCGCCCGCCGGGCGGAAACCACCCAAACACCGCCCGCGGTCAAATGACCGCGGGGAGCATTCTGACTTTCCCGCTGGGCCGGCGGGCGATCTCAAGCAGATCGCCCGCCAGCCCAGCGGGAAAGCCCCAGCGAAGATGAAGCCGGCTCCGAATGGAGCAGGTGGATTTGCTGGGGTGCGACGGGTGCAGTTGCACCTGTCGCGATTTTCAGTGTCTGCCAAGCAGACACTGAAAATCTTAATGGGGCCCTGTTAGGGGGCCCCTGCAGTGCCCATGCCAGTGGCATGGGCACTGCAGGGGCCCCCAGGGGCCCCACGACACCCGTTCCCGCCAGCCTCTTCCTGGCGGTGTAAACCGCCAGGAACAGGCTGGCGGGAAGGGGGTCGGAATCCCCATGGCGGCGCTGCAAGCAGCGCCGCCATGGTGGATTCCCTGGGCCAGGGGAAAACCGGCGGGAAACCGCCGGTTCCCGTTTTCTGACCGCGGCTTTACCGCCACGGTCAGAATAGTCCAGGAAGCACCGCCTGTTGGCGGTGCTTCCTCTGCCCTCTGCCCTGGCGGTTTGAAACCGCCAGGGTCAGAATGAGGGCCTGAGTTCCTATGAAAGTATGCAGTGAGATGTGTCGGGTACGTTATGTTGGGAAAGACAGTGTTTTGCCCATGGCAGGACATACACTTTGGGGACACGTAGCACCGAGGTGAATAACTTTAAATGTGACAGAAAAGTCAACCAAAGAAACAAGACAATATTTCTTTGTTCAGTCTTCAAAGCATTTTTGTCTGACCCCTACACCACCTCGGTGGTTTGACAGAAAATAGAAAAGTCAAACCACGTCGTCAAAGATAAAACGAAACAAGATAATATTTATTTGTTAATTTTTGTCTGACTTCCTGAAAGTGTAAAAGGATTTGTGCAGTTTGGTCCAGGAAGTGTGCTACTGCCTAAAAAAGAAAGGACAACCAATGGAAGACCAGGGCTATGTCACTACTGTGGAGGAAATTACTCATGGTCTAGGCTGCCCTGTTCACCCGTACATCTGAGAAAATGAACACTCCCAACACTAAAGAGAAACGTGTCATTTGATGGAGTTGTTGTATGTCCTCTTCCTGTGTTCTGAGTGTGTACCGCCTAATACACAATTCATTCTTCTGCTTTCAGTGTCAGAATGTCTAATTTATTTATCATATAAGTAGGTATATTAGAACAACATGCTCTGGTGGTTTTATTCACTTCTAGATTATTCTAGATTATTCATGGACTGGATTTTGGCAAAGTGGCATTCGATTCCTAGACAAACACAACAATAACCATAAGTGAAGTTAGCTGTTTATACGGCATCAACTTCTTATGCTGCTTTCACTGAGAAAACTGTGCTTTGATATGTCCAAATAGAGAGCTGTGTTAGCCTTATATCAGTTGTTGTCATATGTCAGGGGTCAATCCTGACCACATCTCTCACATTTCCCTTGGTCCTAAAGAAAGCACAGGTATACCAATTTACTAATCAGAACAGGAAAACAGACAGATGGGGATTAGGGTTTAAAGTTGGTGACTCTGATTCATTTATTGAAATCAAATTATTCAGTTGACGTTTCTTTATGTAGCAGTTGATCACTTGTCTCTCTTTTATTTGCTGTAATTGTATACTTAAATAAAAAGACGTTTAAAAGATAAGTGTTATACAATTTATGTGTTTCATATTTCCCTTCTGCAACCTGTCTTTCCTGGTTCCATTCTTGTTCTTTCTGCCTCATTTCCTGTTGCTCCTCTACTCCTCCAGTTGAAAAATATGCTATCCTGGAACACAAGACTTCTACTTTTTTTTATATTTTTTTAAAGGAACTTTATTGGGTTTCCAACTAAACATCTTTACGTCCTTCGCTGGGGCCATTGATACAGCAATCAAAAAAGCAGGTAAGACATAGCAGTGTGGTATAGCCAAGGTCACATAAGTCTCAGTTCAAAGCAATAGGAGACCGTATCCAGGATAGTCATAATCTGGCCTCTATTATAATCAGTGATATCATGACCTATTCACTCACACAGCCATCGGTGTGCTACTCAACAAAGGAGAATCTGCCGCCCTCATCCTGCTCGACCTCTCCGCCGCCTTCGACACAGTTTCTCACCACACACAAGGGACAGGTGGTTGTGCTTACAAGTTCGCACATCCTAAATACACAAATACCGGGTGTTACTCTACACTACACACCACTGACTTCTTGGCTTATCATGGCCTTGTCTCTCGAGTCTTGTTGAATTATCTCTCTACACAGAGGACAGTAAAATATATAATACTCTACTTAGCACAAACTTTAATCCACATATGGACGCATTTCCATTGAATTTGCCTTGAAATAGTATAGCTGATGAAACATGTGTTGGCTGTTGCTATTGGAATCATCATAGCATGGGATGAATAAATCATAATCAACAACAAGATGCACCCGGACTCTTATTGACTTACTTTACGCACCACAAACTCCGTGGACTACTTTGGTGATCCTTGGCTTTTTGAAATGCACACTCATCCACCGCCTGCACCAGTCAGGAATAACGGACGACATGCTCAGATGGCATCTTTCCTCATTGGACACACTCAGAAAATCTACCCCCCTCCTTCAAACCACAGCCAAACACAACATCTGCGGGATTCCCCAGTGCTAATGCCTCAGCCCTACAATCTTCAACATCTACATGACTACCCTCGCAGACATCGTCAGATCGCACACCATCAACTATTCCGACGGCATGCAACTTCTCCTGTCACCCTTTGCCGACCCCACCGCTACCAAGACAATGTTCCACAACTGCATGAAGGACGCCTCAGCATGGAAGAAGGAGAACTGCTTAAAGCTGAACACTGACAAGACAGAAGTTTTCATCTTCGGCAAAAACACTGCCCTCTGGAATGATTACTGGTGGCAATAGGAGCTCAGCTCCCCTCGCCCTGACCAAAAGACCATGCCTGCAACTTTAGCATCATGCTTGACAGTGAACTCTCCATAAGACAGCAGACCAACTCAGTCTACTCAACCTGCTTTCATATGTTTCGCATGCTTTGCAAAATCTTCAAGTGGCTCCCATCAATAGAAAAAAAGACAGTTACTCATGCCCTCATCAACAGCCGCCTTGACTATGGCAATGTGTTCTACGCGGGCGCCACAAACAAACTCATGCAAAGGCTGCAATCAATACAGAACGCGGCCGCTAGACTGATCCTCGACCTACCTAAGAGAGCCCACATCTCCTAGCACCTGAAAGACCTCCACTGGCTACCTGTCCAGAAGAGATGCCACTTTAAGCTCCTTTCACACACCTACAAAGCCCTCCACAACCAACCTACCTGAACCAACGCCTGCACTTCCACCACCCCTGCAGGAACCTCTGCTCCGCACACATGGCCTGCACGCAGATGCCACGCAGATGCCACGCACAGGAGGTCGCTCCTTCTCCTTCTTCGCTGCTAAGTCCTGAGTCCTTTTACCTCCAGACCTCACCTACGCTGACACAATTCAGGAAAGTGCTCAAGACCTGGTTCTTCAAATGATACCCTACCAGGTGACAAGTTGCGCTCTACAAATACTGATTGAATGAGTGATCTATTTTTCTTACACTGTAAACCCGCCAACCCCACACAACTGAGTTGTGTGTCCCTACCCAGCTCTCAGAGAAGCAGCTATGCTTCGGCTTATGTAGGAGTACTATCCAGTTTATATCCATCAAATGTATGGTCTCACTAGGGATCCTGTCTAGGGGAAGCCCGCAGCCACTGGAGTCTATCTGTGGGGTCTCCTGTCAGGATCGTCTGGGAAAGAGCAAAGGTATTAGTTCTCCTCAGGTGTTATAAGTTCAGGATACTGTAATGCAGGTGTCCCCAACCAGTCGATCGTGAGCTACCAGTTGCTCCCACAGTCTTTCAGAGTAGCTCACAGCCTGGAGTTCAGTTTTAAATATGCCCAGGGTCACATTATTCATTTTAAAGTTAAGGGAAGGCTATATTTAATTTACATTATTATCACCAGATGGCAGATATCATGGCCTGATAAGGAGCAGTGCTGGAATCTGATTTATGAGCCCGGGCACAGAGGTGAAGAACTGAAGCACTAAGGTGTTTAACTCAGTATTCGAAGTGAGAACAAAATGATATTTCTCAATGTTTTTAAATCAGAGAAAATGAAAAGTTACTTTCTAATTAAGTTAAATTTTCATTTTAATTTTCCTAAATTATTTTTCTAAGTGTTGCATTTACAAACGGCAGGCCTCTTGCTCCCAGTGGCCAGTAGAACACTCTGCAATATTTATAACTGAAAAATGCAATCATTTTTCAAATGGGAGAAATTCAAAGTGTAGAAAAATGTTCCACATTATGAAAATGTTTGCATTTTAAATTTCTTACATTTAAAAACAGTTGTATATTTGTGCTATACTTGTGATGGTGCCACATATGGCGAAAGCTATGTCCTGTGCCACAAGTACATATGACACCGGCTCTCAATTACCCATACACATATATCCCATTCATATGCACACATGTTCATACAACCCCAAATACCATGCTCTCACTGACACACATGGCAGCCCTGTCATAGTGCCCCTAGTTAAAGTATTTTGTTCAAACCATAGCATCTGGCTCTATGAACATTAGGCTTAATGTCAAGGAAGTTTGGCTTGGGGGTGTTTGGTAATAATGCACAAGTTGTTTAGCCTTTGTTAGTTCACAATGATTTTCACTGATCAGAAGTAGTTCTTGCTACTGAAAAGGTTGGAGAACGTGCTGTAATGAGTCCACTGAGGCTTCCCAAGCCCAGGCTGCATCCAAAATCCCCACTCCCCTCTTGGCGTCTGTTAGAAATGGGGTCTCTAGTTGACAGAGGTATACACCCTTGTCCAAGTAGGGACCACAATCATAGTCAGGATAAGTCACACACAATCCAAATCATCCTGTGCCCACCCTCCCGTAGTTTGGCAGTGAGCAGTCAGGCTTAACTTAGAAGGCAATGTGTAATGTATTTTTCCAATGAATCATACAGTAACACAGTGAAAACACCACAAAAATACACCACACAGGATTAGAAAAATAGATAATATTTATCTGGTTAAAATAAGGTAAAAACGATAAAGATTCAATAAGCACAAGTTGAAATATCACTATTGCAAGTTTAAAAAGAGTCTTAAATCTTAGAAATCAACAGTTGTCTCTTGATTACACAAAGCACCTGGTTTGCGTAAAAAATAACACACATGGAGACTGCAGGGGAGGAGATGGGTGAAAAAATAAGGTGTGTGTCGGATTTTTAGACGCGGCACAGACGTTGTGTAATTTCTTTCCACACTGCAAGGGGCTTGCCTCGTTTTGCGGCACGCAGTCTTGTTTCCTCACTGCGATGCGGGGATCTTTTTGACACCCAGGGAAGATACGCGGAAATCCTGGGCATGCTGGAAGAAGTCACAGGTGTTGCGTTGATCTGGTAGGGCGGTGCATTGAATTTTCTGTCCCACGACAGGTGCTGCGTTGATTTTGCACTTGGGGAATTGGCTGAATCATTCCGGTTCGGCTGTGCATAGATCCGGTGGGCGGTGCGTTGAATTTTCTGTCGCAAGATAAGCGTTGTGTTGAATTTCCTGTCACTATCTACTTTTCGCTTACTGCCTTTGTCAGCTGGAGCTGATTTGCAACCTCGATTCTTGCAGGTCCTGCTCTGGCCGAGGTAGGGGCGACCCTTCCCAGTAGCCATGGTGCTACTAACAATGGTTTGTCACAACAGTCCGTGCCCTGCAGAAAGAGTCCCAAAGGAAAAACCCTTAAGGGAAAAAACCTCTTTGACAGGAACTCCCTGGAACAAAGAAAAAAAAGGACATGTAAAAAATCATAATTCCAACACCAAGAAAAAAATAACTGGAAAAGCTGGAAAAAACAGGAACAAAACCTGGAATCAGAGAAAAAACAGCCGGCGCGTGATCACCACCAAAGGAAGTGTTGCAATGCAAAGAGAACAAGAATCTAACCCTTTATATAACCCTTAGCAGGAAGTGCCATGCAGGAAAAAGCAAAAACGGCATTTTGGATTGGGAAGGAGGCTATAGAATAAAGCAGAAGAAGACACCACATTAGAAAGGAAAACAGATGCATGCAGGGAACAGACAAGAAGAAGGGCATGCTGGGAAGAAGAAAATATGGCCCCACTAGGAACAAGGAAAGAAAAAAAAAGGAAGAAAAAGGGAAGAAAGAAAGAGCCCTAGAACATGGCACCAGGTAAGTGAGTGGCCGGAGGGGGCGCAGACACCCCACGGTGAACACCCATGCCTTGAGTTGAACGCGGCAAGGCCCGACGCCCAACCGTTGGTCTCCGACCTCGCTGTGGGCAACAATGCAGGCCGCAGCAGGGAAAAAGGGCCGCGGCAAGCCCAGTGGCTGGGAAAACGGACCGAAGCTCCCACCGCGGCCAGAACAGAGGACAGCCCAGGAGCCCACGGCATGACAGTAGGTCCCCCCATCTCCGAAGCCCCGGGTTTGCCCAGAAAAAGACAGAAAAAATGACGGACCAAGAGAGAAGAGTGAACTGAAGAGGCGTCTTCCCAGGAACATTCGCTAAGAGGACAGCCCTTCCAGTGAATGAGAAACTGGAGGCATCTTCGGAAAATCCTGGACCTCGTATTCGGGCACATCATCCACCAACTGAGGATGGGGACAGGTGAATGGTCTATGAAAAGGATCAGGCACATAGGACTTCAACTGAGAGACATGAAACACAAGATGTATCTTCCAAGTTCGAGGTAAACGAAGACGGAATGACACTGGATTGACTTCTTGAAGAATTAGGAATGGTCCATGGTAACAGGGTTTGAACTTGTTTTGTGATAGATGGAGAGGCAAAAATATGGAAGGAAGCCAGACCTTGTCTCTGACTTGATAAAACAGGGCATCACATCGTCTTTTATCAGCCATTTTTTTCATTTGTAGTTTGGTAGCTAGAAGATTGGAATGTATAATACGTTGGATACTACGTAGTCGTCGAGTAAATGATGTGATAGCAGGAAGTGTAGATGATTCCCTGATGGTAGCAGGAAAGGATTTAGGATGAAAACCATAAGAGCAAAAAAAAGGAGTGACCTTTGAAGCACTATGTACTGCATTGTTATATGAGAATTCGGCGAGTGGGAAGTACATAGACCCGTTGCTTTGTGTAGCACTGCAAAAACTGCGTAAATATTGTTCCAGTCCTTTGTTCAGGCATTCCGTTTGTCCATTAGTTTCTGGATGATAAACAGATGACAAGGCCACATCGATATGCAGTGTTTTACAAAAATGATTCCAAAAGCGTGAAATATATTGAGGGCCACGGTCTGAGACAATGACTTGAGGGAGACCTTGAAGGCGAAAGATCTCCTGTATAAAGATTTGACTCAATTCTTTTGCAATGGGTAGTTTCTTTAATGCAGTGAAATGAGCCATCTTAGTAAATGAGTCAACTGTGACCATTATAACTCGATTTCCTGCTGAGGGAGGTAGGGAACACATGAAATCGCTTGATACAGTATGCCAAGGAGCTGGTGAAATGGGTAAAGGCCAAAGCTGTCCTGCTGGTTTGATATGAGGCATCTTAGTCTGTGCACAGATGGGGCAAGAAGCCACATAGCTTTCAGTGTCTGTCTTAAGCGTAGGCCACCAAAAAGAGTGAAGGAGTAGTTCTTGGGTGGCTTTCATATTGCGATGACCAGCATTAGGAGAATCGTGACACACCTGTAGTGCTTCAGTTTGGACCATCTTAGTAGGGAGGGACAATGTATCCTTATGATAGTAGTACCCTTTAACTTTATGGAGATTTGGACGTAAGTTATTCATTTAAATTCTAAAGAGGGTTGAATACTCAGACTTTACTTTATCAAGAAAAGACTGTACTAGTCCAAAAATTCTATCTGGTTCAATGATGTTTTGTGTAGGAGGAGCGATACATTCAGGATAACGTTGTGCCAAGGCGTCTGCCAAGATATTTTGAGAACCCGGTATGTAAGTTATGTAGAAGTCAAATTGACTAAAAAAAAGAAGGCCCATCGGGCTTGGTGACTGTTTCGGTATTGGAAATTAAGTAGACACTGTAAATTTCGATGGTCTGTTCTTACCGCAAAGGTTTCTCTTGAACCCATGAGGAATTGTCTCTATTCATTACAGGCTGTCTTTAATGCAAGCAGTTCTCGTTCCAAAACAGAGTAAGTATGCTCTGAATCAGATAAGTAAGTGAGAACATTCTCCCAAAGGGTAGTACAGCACCAGTTTCTAAGGGAATGGCACAATCATATTCTCTATGTGGTGGCAGCACTGGTCTTTCGGGTTTCTGAAGCACGTCTGCATATTCCAGGTAATGACTGGGTCCCCTTGGATAGAGTTAATAGAACAACCCACTTTTTGTGGTGTCAAAAGCATTCTCTTTGGTGACCAGTATGTTCCTGATGAAAAGCAATGATGTTGACAGAATTGGGAAGAAAGAGAATTAGTTCTGGTTTCCCAATTGTTATAGGGATTGTGTTGTGTTAACCAGGGTATATCTAGAAGTATTACATGATTTGGTGAAGAAATCAGATCGAAGGAAACATATTCCTGATGTTTCCCGAAACGTAAACATAAGGTAGGAGTAGTATTAGTGACAGGTCCACAAGCTAGAAGGGATTCATCAACTTTATGAACCCGCTCCGGTATGTCCTTAGGTATCCGAGGGATTTTCTTTTCCATAGCCCATGCCTCATCAAGGTATATTCCACTGGCTCCACAATCCAACAATGCTAATGCTTCTCTTCCCGATCGTCAGGTAACTGCAATGTAATGGGCAAAAGAAAGAGGGATGTTATTTCTTCTTTGGAGGAAGAAATAGAAGGTACCTCAGAGAATCCTGTCCCCTCCCTTCTCACAGAGGACGGGAGTTGGCGTTTCCCGAAGACTTCGAAGGACGAATGAGGCATGTACAAATCAAATGACCAGAAGCACCACAGTAAAGACACAGGCCCTCATTTTAAGAATGGCGGTAAATGCCACCTACCGCTGCGGTGACGGCTGCCAAAAGACCGTCGCCGCGGCTAACATCAATCTGCCAAATTATGACCACAGCCAAATTTCCACCACAAGAAGGGTGGAAATCCGGCTGTGGACATACTGGCGGATGGTGTTAAGGTGGCGCTGCTACCACCAGCCGCGCCACGCCAGTAGACCACCGCCAGCCGTATTATGTCAAATAATACGGCCTGGCGGTGTTCTGTTGGCGAGCGCTGCTGGCGGTAGCAGCGCCACGTCCCATTCCCTCAGGGAAGACCCCCTGGATGCAGGTAAGTTGGGCTTCCGACAGGGGAAGGGGTGGGGGGTGTTGTGTGTGTGTGTGGGCTGTGTGCATGAATGTGTGAGTGTGTGCGTGAATGCGACTGTGTGTGTAGTGTTATTTGCGTGGGTGTATGCATGTGTGAGAATGCGTGTATGAATGGCAATGTGAATGCGTGTCTGCGTGTCCGTGTGAATGAGTGTACGGTTGTGTGCGAGAATGAATGGATGCATGCGTGAATTAATGCATGTATGCATGTGTGAGTGAGTGTGTGTATGCGTGTCTGCGAGTGTGCGTGAATGGAGGGGTGGGGATTTGAAGGGGGAACGTCGATAGAGGCGGGTTTGCGGGGCATCTGGTGAGTGTTGGGGGAGTGGGTGAGCCTTCTACCAGTGACAGGGAACGAATTCCCTGTCACTGGTAGGGCTTACTGCTATGGTTTTCGTGGTGTTGCGAACGCCACGAAAACCATGGCCGTAGGCAGGGTCAAAATGCCGCCGGCGGTACAGTAGCGGCTGCCGAGCTGGAGATTGTTATCTCCGGCCCGGTGCCTGCTACAGCCATGGCGGTAGGTATGGTAAATTGGCAGGTTGGCTGCAGGCAACCCGCCAAAGTCATAATGTGGCAGTATATACCGCCAGTCTGTTGGCAGTACTATCGCCACATTAACACCTACCACTGGGGTCACAATGACCCCTACAGTCCTTTCCGTCGCTTGGTTTCACGTTCACTAGCAGTTAAGGGTTCACGAGCTGTGTGTATTTGCCATGTTCCTACTCATTAGTTCCTCTAGACTCAAGTTGAGTCTCTTTGGACCGGTGAGTGATGGTACATGAGGTTCCTGAATGCGATGGTACATGACTCTTCCTCTTCTCCATCCTACGTTCATTAAGGTGATATTCTAGGGAGAGTGCTAAATCCATTAAACCCTTGTTGTCTTCCACTCTGGCGGAGTGTACTAGTTTGTCCTTTATTTCATCCCGAAGACACCTCCGAAAAAGGGTAACAAGGGTACGTTCTACCCAAGTGGTTTCAGCTGCCAATTGTCTGAAACATGTGATACATTGTAAGATGTCCTGGCTATCCTGCTGGATGTCACATAAGGCTTCTTCTGCGGAGGACTCGAGTCCAGGACGTTTAAACATTTGCTTAAAGGCAGCAACAAAGGCAGTGTAGTCAGACAACCGGGAATCATTTGTGGCTACCAAAGGAGTCGCCCAAGCTAAGGCCGGACCAGACAGTGCACTGCTAAGGTATCCTACTTTAGTCTTATCTTGCACAAATTGCGAAGGTCGAAACGCAAAATAAACCATCAGGGTGTCAAGGAATTCTCGTAATTTGTTGGGATCCCCCAAAAAACGAGGTGTAGTTGCAGAGTTGGTGGGGACATCTGTGGTTCTGGAGACCAAGGCTTGTCATAAAGCCACATTTTCAGTTTGCAACTGTTGCAGTTCCTGGGCTTGTTGTTGAATAGTCAGGAGTAATGTTTGGCTTGTTTCCTCAGCAACCGTTGAAGTGTCTTCCATGATGCTTGACCCAAACCGGGTTTTTGGGCATTGCAATCTGTCACAATTTACTTTTCACTTACTGCCTTTGTCAGCTGGAGCTGAAGTGCAACCTCGATTCTTGCAGGTCCTGCTCTGGCTGAGGTAGGGGCAACCTTTTCCAGAAGCCACGATGCTGCTGACAATGGCACGTCACAACAGTCCGTGCCCTCCAGAAGGAGTCCCAGAGGAAAAACCCCTAAGGGAAAAAACCTCTTTGAGAGGAACTCCCTGGAACAGAGAATAAAAAGGACACATAAAAAAATCAGAATTCCAACGCCAAGAGATGAATAACTGGAAAAGCTGGAAAAAACAGGCATCAGAGAAAAACCAGCCGGAGCGTGATCACCACCAAAGGAAGTGATGCAATACAAAGAGAACAAGAATCTATCCCCTAATATACCCATTAGCAGGAAGTGACATGCAGGAAGAAGCAAGAACCCCATTTTGGATTGGGAAGGAGGCTATTGAATAAAGCAGAAGAAGGCACCATATTAGAAAGGGAAACAGATGCATGCAGGTAAAGACAAGAAGAAGGGCATGCTGGGAAGAAGAGAATATGGCCCCACTAGTAACAAGGAAAGAAGGAAAAAGGAAGAAAAGGGGAAGAAAGAAAGAGCCCTAAAACAGGGCACCAGGTAAGTGAGGGGCCGGGGCGTAGACACCCTGCGGGAAACATCCATGCTGTGCGTTGAACGCAGCAAGGCCCGACACCCAACCCTGGGCCTCTGACCTCGCCGCGTGAAACAATGCCGGCCGCGGCCGGGAAAAAGGCCCATGGCGAGCCCTGCGGCTGGGAAAACGGACCGCAGCTCAACATTAACAGGATTTGTTCCAATTAATCAGAGGCCCAATACATTTTCAAAATGGTCCGTTAGGTCCCAGGCCCCCTCCAAATCTGACTCTGCCCCCTGTAAGAAAAGCAAGAGGTCACCTGCATACAATGCTATATGATTTGTCCCGTTGCACACCCTGAGGCCCTGGTAGACGTCTCCGGTTCTGGCATTGCACACTAGTGGCTCCATTGCCAGGGCGAACAGAAGGGGCAATAGGGGGCAATACAGGCAGGTGCCTCTCTCAATTCTATAGCTCTCTGAAATCGTGTGCCCTGTTCTGACTCTGGCTGAGGGATCCATTTAAAGCACCCTAGTCCAAGAAATGAACCCCTGGCCGAGTCCAAAGCGTGCCATTACACTATAGAGGAAAGACCACTCCAAGCTGTCGAAGGCCTTCTCTATACCAGTTTAAAAAATCACAGCATTATTCACTTCAATCACAGTGGCTTTCAGTATTGCAAGAAGCCTGCATATATTGTGAGTCGGTTGCGACCCAAGATAAAGCCCGCTTTATCACGATGGATGAGGGTAGTCATGTGTGGGAGCAAGCAGAAGTCTAGGATTTTACTCATGATTTTATAGTCAGTATTCATTATAGACAGTGGGCGGTAGGCTCATTTTTCAGTGACTAGTTTTCCTGACTTCAGTAGGGGCACCATTAGGGCTTCTCAGGTAGTCTGTGGAAGCTGACCAGTATCCCTAGCCACATTTTGGAGGGTAATATCCCTGCCCAGGTCCTCAGCTACTTTGAACGAGACCATGAGTAAGTCCAGAGGCATAGGAAGGCCTCTACTCTATATCAGTGATAGCTGCCTCTCTAGCACTGCCGTATAACCTAGTATAATAGTTCCTGAATTCTCTATTGCTGTCTTCCTGTCAGTGCTTTAGCCCTTGCTGCAGTATCTCTTTTTTCGATCACTGATCCCCATTTAGCCAGGGTCACCAGCCACACAAGGAGCGTCCCCGCCTGGTCACCCTCTGCAAAGGCCTGAATCGTATATTGCCGATGATCAAAAAATAGCAAACCACTCAGTGTGCTCTGCTACCCTCTCCTTAGCCTCCAGCATCTTGGGTTGTCCCTCAGGATGGCCAGGCCTGAGCTGCTCACGGTTGTGCAAGGTTACTTCCGCCTGTAGGATCTCATTCATAAGAGTCTGTCATACTCCCACTGACTCTGCTATGCAGCGTCCCCTGAGTACTGCTTTAAATGCCTCTCACTCTAGCTACGGAGTAGAGGCCTTCCCCACGTTGTCCTCAAAATAGTGTGCGATGACTGATCCTCTAGTGCCTCAGAAGACCAGGTCTTCAAGAGCCTCTAGACACAATTTCCATGTCAGGATACTGAGGCGCGCTCTCCCTCCCTCTAGTCCCAGCAACAGAGGGTTGTGAGCTCAATAGTGCGGGAGACATACTCAGCGGAGACCACTTGTTTGTGAATATCAGGCACGCACCGAAATGTGTCCAACCTCATATGTAAGGGTGGAGAAGAAGTAATAGTCCCGAACCCCCCGGATTATTAAGGGACCATGAATCTATCAAACCCCTTTCAACCTGCCAAGCAGACAACGCACGGGCCCAGTGGGACACTGGCGAATCCCGCAGGGGAGGGTGTGAGCGATCTAAGGCTATGCCCTCTACACAATTATGACCAAGCCCGTTAAGTGAGGAGCCAGGGCCTTAGATAAGTCCACAAAGAAGGTCGCCTGCTGAATATTTGGCCAATAGATACTGCCAAATATGATATCCCTACCATTCAGCCGTCAAGCAACCACCACATAGCATCCCGCAGCATCTACCATCTGGAGTGTGTGTTGGAAAGGGACCCCCAGGCAGATCCAAATGAGTAGTAGGCCAAGTATGTGGTATAGTAAACTTAGACCCTCCCTCTGTGCTGTAATGTAATACCTTTTTTAGCAATAATGTGTGTTTCCTGTAGTAGTGCTATGTGCACTTCCCTCCTATTCAAACATGAAAAGACTTTGTGGTGCTTGTACATTGTGTGCATCCCCCTAATGTCCCAGCTTAGTAGTTTATACATTGTTGGAGCTGTCATGTCTTGTCCTTGTAATGGTCTAGTGGGCCCCTTGGAGTATCTAACAGTTTTCCCGGAGTGGGTAGTCCCTCCCCACCAAACTTAAAGCCACCATGTGGGACACACACCAATCCCTAACGTCCATTCAAGCATAAACATGTCCCAAAAAAAACCTCCCGAGGACAAGCAGGGCCAAGCCCCCCATCCAAACTGTTACAATTCATTTGAGAGAGGGCCCACAAAAAACTCAACAAAGCAGAGTTTGTGACCATTGAGCTGCCCCCGCCCTGTTCCCTCCCATCCGCAACCAAAAACATGTTTCAAACAAATACTGTACTGTATTGCCTCATTTGCACAGAGGATAGCTGTAATGGTGCATCTCAGGCCTATTTGGAATTTAAATCCCCAAAATTAACCATCCCATCCTTCATCAAATGAAACATGAGAGATTTAATAGTGCACCATCAGGGTTAAAACAGATCATCTGATGTATGTTGCTTTACTTCTTGGAGTTCTTCATCGGAAGGTTCAGTAGCACTGTCACTGCTCGATAGCTCCGAGACTCAGGACTCTCCCAACCCCTTCCAATGAGGGAGATTCTGGCCTTTGGCCACTCAATGTTGCCACTTCTTCGATTGTTCGTTGCTGCTCACTTTATGCCTCTGCTTTAGTCGGGGTCCCCACTCCCAACTCTCTCTTGCGCCAAGCCCTGCTTTTTGATCTCTGCACTTTCCAAGGTAAATCCCGTCTGGATCCTGCCCATGGATTTACCTTGATCCAGTCCTATACCTCCTGCGGGGTATGAAAGAAGATAGTCCCATCAAACGTTATTACCCTGAGGCGTGCAGGAAACAGCATGGAATACTGCACTCCCATCTGGCGCAGTTGGGGCTTATCTTCGGCAAACATGGCCCTTTGTCTTTGGATTTCCTTCATGAAGTCTGGGAAGATCGTAATTTTATGGGTTTTCATCCTGAGGTATTCTCTCTTCCTGGCTTGGGCAAGGATGTGATCCTGATCCCTGTAGTGAAGAAAGCGGGCCACCACAGGTCACGGAAGTACTCCTGGCAGGGGTGATCTGGTCGGAACCCTATGTACCCTCTCCAGAGTAAAGAAGGGGGATAGGCCCTCTGGGACCACCTCCTCCCATAGCCAGCATTCCAAAAATGTCAGGAGATTTTGTCCCTCAGAGCGTTCGGGTAGGCCTATAACCTGTATGTTATTCCTTCTGGATCTGCTCTTGCTGTCCTTAGCACTAATTGCCACTGTCCATACTTTGGCCTCCATGAGGGAGAGTCTTTCCCACAGGCTTGTGACAGTTGGACAGATGTCCGTTGAGGAGCGATCCGCCATCGTGACCCTCTCCGCCAAGCGTCTATGGTCATCCTGATCAATCCCTCGTGATGACCCTGGCAAAGAGTGATAAAGTGGCGGTACTACCACCAACAGGCTGGCAGTAACTACTGCCAAATTATGACCATGGCAGTGAGAACTCCCATAGACAACCAATGTACCACACCAACCACCAGGGCGGAAACAACACCCACCACAGTGGTAGCTGGCAACAGCCAGGTGGGAGACAAAGTACCGCCCACCATATTATGACACAAGAAACCACCACCTTTTCCGGGGTGGTACCAACGCCATCAAAAGGCTGGCTTAAACACTTAACTGAAGAGAAAAGACTCACCATCGGAGACACAGGGAAGAACAAAGCCACCATTGAAACCGAACTGCAGGATTTCCCGATGATCTTCTACGTTATGCTCCACCTGGAATACCAACGAAGACGACAGTGAGTACAGACGCCTAACACACAAGGGAGGGAGGGAGGAAAACTAGAGTGACACACACACGCACGACACACACCATACACACGTCCAGTTGCACACGAAAAACAATTTGCACCCGATACACAGCAGAATAATGCAAGGAAAACAGGAATGCATGAAAGTGAATGTATTAATAACAACAGCTAATAAATTATCGAATTGTCTGAGAAACAAATATGTACACATGTACACAAAGAGACACTGCCAAGTCCAATGTTCAAAGGGCCCACATGGCCACATGGCAACAGGGAACAGTTCAAGGCCCAACTCAAATCCTGATCTCATGCGGATAGAACTTTGCAGGGGCATCAGTTTGCAAGTGGGCAGGCACCTCAGGGGGAGAGGGGGCAACTCAGCCAGAGTCGGGAACAAGCCCACTGGTTCTGGAGGGGACAACATGCCCATTGCTGTGTCCTGGGGAGTGCAAGGCCACAGTCTCTGGAGTGGGTGACTTACCCACCGGTTCAGGAGGGGGCAACATGCCCATTGCTCTGTCCTGGGGAGTGCAAGGCCACAGTCTCACAAGTGGGTGGCTTTCCCACTGGTTCTGGAAGGAGCAACATGCCCATTGCTCTGTCCTGGGGAGTGCAAGGCCACAGTCTCTGGAGTGGGTGACTTGCCCACTGGTTCTGGAGGAGGCAACATGCCCATTGCCCTGTCCTCTGGAGTGCAAGGCCACAGTCTCTGGAGTGGGTGACTTTCCCACTGGTTCTGGAGAAGGCAACATGCCCATTGCTCTGTCCTGGGGAGTGCAAGGCCACAGTCTCTGGAGTGGGTGACCTTCCCACTGGTTCTGGAGGGGGCAACATGCCCATTGCTCTGTCCTGGGGAGTACAAGGCCACAGTCTCTGGAGTGGGTGACTTTCCCACTGGTTCTGGAGGGGGCAACATGCACATTGCTCTGTCCTTGGAAGTGCAAGGCCACAGTCTCACAAGTGGGTGACTTTCCCACTGGTTCTGGAGGAGGCAACATGCCCATCGCTCTATCGTGGGGAGTGCAAGGCCACGGTCCCTGGAGTGGGGTGACTTGCCCACTGGTTCAGGAGGGGGCACCTCGTACAGCAGCCCCTGGAGGGTGGCCTACATAGCGTCCGCTGGTGGTGATGGCTGCACTTTGGTGGCAAATGGAGGTGTCTCCTGGGCAGCCTCTGTAGTTGGTGATGGCTGCAGTGTGTTGGCAGATGGAGGTGTCTCCTGGCCAGCCTCTGCAGTTGGTGTTGGCTGCAGTGTGGTGGGAGATGGAGGTGCCTCCTGGGCAGCCTCTGCAGTTGGTGTTGGCTGCAGTGTGGTTGGAGATGGAGGTGTTTCCTGGGAAGCCTCTGCAGTTGGTGATGGCTGCAGTGTGGTGGGAGATGGAGGTGCCTCCTGGGCAGCCTCTGCAGGTGGTGATGGCTGCACTTCCTCAGCTGGCGGTGGGGGCCCATGACCGCTGGTGGCGATGGAGCTGTCACCCTGACAGCCTCCGCTGGAGTAGAGGGCTTTGTCCCCTCCATGACATGGGGTGAGGATTCCTTACCCTTCCTGGCAGGGGTTGATGGCTTCTTCGCCTTGGCTGGAGGAGCAGGCTCCTTCCCCTTCTTGCCTGGAGGTGCAGGCTCCTTCCCCTTCTTGCCTGGAGGTGTGGTATCCTTCCCACCATGACTAGGTGGTGCCACCACTGTCCCCGTGGACTGTTTGGCTGAGGTGCTGGGCTGGGTCATTGGGACCCTGCTCTTACAGGCAGGACGGGGGGGAGGGAAGAGGTCAAGTTGGGCAAGGAAAAGCTTATTAGGGACGGTGGGGTGGGAGGAGGGATAGGTGATGGGAGTGGAGGTTGAAGGAGGGTTTGTAGGAGGTGTATGTCTGCTGGATTTGGATGCAGATGCATGGGCTGTATGCTGATGTGAGGTGGATGGCTGTCAGGTGTGCGAGTGCTTGCGTTTGCCCTCTAGGAGGGGGGACAGACAGGGTAGGAGAGCACAGAGGGGACGTGTGCATGACTGTTGTGGAGGTGTCTGCTAGGGAGGTGTGTGTGCTGCTTGGTGTGGTGATGCTGGTGGTGGATGTTGATGTAGTGCATGCAGGTGTGTGTGTATGTTATCATGTCTGCAACTGTATGGTGTTTGCATGAGTGCTTGTGGGATGAGGTGTGGTACTTATGTTTGCCTGTGCCACTCTTGGGTGTTGTCTTGTGTGCATGCTCATCTGTATGTGTGCCTGGGACGGGTTGGGGTCGAGGAGAATGGGACTGGGAAGTGGTAGTTGGAGGGGGGATGGTAGAAACAGGGACAATGGCTGCCATCAGAGAGGAGGCAAGAGCCTGAATCGATCTCTGTTGGGCCGCCAATCCACCGTGAATGTCCTCCAGGAATGCACTGCATTGCTGCATCTGGGATGCCAGCCCCTGGATGGCATGCACAATGGTTGATTGCCCTACAGGGATGGATCTCAGGAAGTCAATAGCCTCCTCCCTCAGGGCAGCAGGGCTCACTGGGGCAGGGCCTGAGGTGCCTGGGGCGAAGGAGATGCCCACCCTCCTGGGTGAGCGGGCATGGGCAACTCGCTGAGGGGCTACTTGGAGAGCAGTGCTGGTGGCGGCTGTACCTGCATCTGGGATTGTCACAGAGGTGTCCCCCACCACCAGCGAGCTTCTATCTGAGTAGGTATCTGAGTCTGTGTTGTCACCTCCTGTCTCCGCTGTGGTGCTCCCCTCGCCCTCCATCCCACTGGTTCCCTCGGTGTGGGATGTAGCTCCCTCTGTCACCAGTGCCCCTGCTCCTCCACCAGATGATGCTAATGCACACAAGGACAGGATGACAGAACAAAAAAGGGGGGGAGAGAGAGAAAGGAAACACTGGGTCATTGACTGTACCAACACCACAGTTGGCATACACCGCACCGTCACACACAGAGCACAGGCTTAAGCACTATGCATTGCACTGCCAGTGACATGGCTAGCTGCTAAGGCAAGATGAGGGCCACACACCGCCAACTGCACCCCTCCTGGGACCACCATGCCCTGCCTGAAATGGACTGCTATCAAGCTAGGTTACCTGTATTTGATATACACCCATTACCCTGGAGATGACCCACGCTGCAATGACTGGCCTGGCCTATGGGCACTCACTAACTCACATCCACCACCCGGATCCCACCCCACCTGCCAAAATTTGTAATGATACCTACCCACTGTACTCACCCCCTTGTGGCTGCTGTGATTCCCTCAAGTGCCCATCCAGCTCAGGGTTGGCCACCACCAGTATGCGTCAGGCACCCCTTCTTCATTGGGAGGCCATCCCCAGCTGGGCCTCCACGGTCTTCCGTGCCCAGCGTCTCAGGTCCTCCCACCGTTTCCGACAGTGGGTGCTTTGCCTGCCATAGACACCCAGGGTCTGCACGTCCTTGGCAATGGCAGGCCATAATCCCTTCTTTTGATGGGCGCTGACCTGCAGAGACAATATAGACAGGAGAACACCATTAAACAAACAGTCCAGCCTGTCACACAAATGGCCCGCCATACCCCTTTCCATCACCATTGGAACACACATCGCCCAGCTCACACCATATACACCACCAAAAGACATTCCCCCACACTCCCATGACACAATGGTTGCTCACACATATCCATGCATCCTTCCCACATGCATCGTGCCCAAAGTGTACTCACCTGTTGGTCTCAAGGCCCATTAGAGCAGTCCATACTGGGGTAGGACCCCATCCACCAAAATCTCCAACTCCTCCAAAGTGAAGGTAGGGGCTCTTTCCCCAGTCAGGCGGGCCATGGTAGGTTCCAGACACAGGTCACAGCAGCACATGGAGTGTAGGTGTTCTCCTGTTGAAGATCAGGAAACAAGTGAGGAATCAGATAGAAAATGGCAGTCACGTTTGTGGCGGTGTACACCGCCGGCACAGATCCCCATTGGCCCTGGACTCTATAGAGCCCCATATTATCCAATGAGGAATTGCACGGCGGTGCAAGACCACCTTCCGCCACGATGCCAAATGTTGGCGGAATTACCTCACTTCCACCTGTCCCTACATACAGGACAGGCGGTCGTCATTTCAGGGGGCGGTGAAACAGTCCTATCAACATATACTGCATCACAGATTAGTTTGGCACATACCTCGCCATTAACACTGTCCCATTACATAAGTGCACCAAGTAGACTGCAGTTGTGTTTCCATTGTTCCAATTGTGACAGCCTACTCACTCTTCTGTCCCTTAGATACCTACCGCTGCAGATGAATAGGAGGTGGAGACATACCCCGTGTGCAGACCCCTTATGGACTTAGCTACACTGGAGGACAGACACATTATACTCACCTATAGACTGGACAGGGCCACAAACCACTGAGCTGTGTGCCCAATTGGAGCCAGACCTGATCTCATCTATCCGTCACCCAACTGGTATCCCCCCTCTTGTGCAAGTGCTATCAGTGCTCCATTTCTTGGCAACTGGTTCTTTTCAAGTGACAGTGGGCTTGGCAGCAGGAATGTCACAGCCAATGTTCTCAATCGTGCTGGCAAGAGGCTTGTCTGCCCTGGTAAAACACATATGTAGCTACATAGCTTTTCCCTAGGTGGAAGAATTGGCCACTGTGAAGGCCGGATTCTATGGAATGGGACATATTCCCAATATCATTGAGGCGATTGATGGTACACCTATTGCATTTGTCCCCCCCCGCCAGAATGAACAGGTGTTCAGGAATCGTAAGAGTTTCCCCTCACTGAATGTGCAGATAGTGTGCATCGCGGACCAGTACATCTCCCACGTCAACGCTTAGTATCCTGGGTCGGTGCATGATGCCTTTGTTCTGAGGAATAGCAGCATCCCAAATGTGATGGCCCAACTACAGAGGCACAGGGTGTGGCTAATAGGTGAGCCTTGGTCCCCCACCCCCACTGTATGTTAGTGTATGCCATCTGGTGTTAACCCCATAGGATTGTGTGAGGCTTAATGTGTTCCCTCAATACTGCAGGTGACTCTGGCTACCCAAACCTCTCATGGCTGCTAACCCCTGTGAGGAATGCCAGGACAGGGGCTGAGGAAAGGTATAATGAGGAACATGGGTGAACCAGACGGGTCATCGAGAGGACCTTCGGCCTCCTGAAGGCCAGGTTCAGGTGCCTCCATCTGACAGGTGGATCCCTGTGCTACTCACCCGAGAAGGTCTGCCAGATACTAGTGGTATGCTGCATGTTGCACAACCTGGCCCTCAGATGCCATGTACCTTTTCTGCAGGAGGAGGAGACTGGAGATGCCCCTGTGGCAGCAGTAGGTCCTGAGGACAGTGAGGATGCAGAGGCTGAGGATGAGGCCAACAGAACATCAGTTATCCGTCAGTTCTTCCAATGGCACACATGTGAGACAGTGCAACTGCACATTCCTATAACTATTGGTGTATTCTGTGAGGCAGTAGCATGATGGCATTAACTTCCTTTGCATCTCAACTTACTGTCACCTATCGTTTGTCATTTTACAGATGCTGGTGATATAACAACTGTGTACTTATGTGCTGATTACAGACAGCTGCAGGTCATTATTTCTATGCTCTCACAGTGTACAGTTCATTTGCACAAGATGTGACTGTTTCCAGGAATACACATTTTCAATCCATAAAATACTAGTAGTCGAGTTGTGTTCAAGGGTGTTTATTGTAGTACTAAGAAATTGAGGGGACAGTGCAATGGAATGGGGTGATGATGGAGGACAGTCCAGGGTATTGTTCCAGTCTGTTTGTAGCACAGGTGCAGTCTCAAAGGGGCCACAGGAAGGGGAGCAAAGGCAGTTCAAAGTGGACAAGGTGACTGAGTGGGACACAAGGGGGACAATCAGGAGAGTCTAATTTCCTTGCAGTGGTCTTGGCAAGTGTCTCTGGCTTCTGTCTGGGTGGCAGGGAATGTTTGCGGGGTGGTTTACCTTCTGCCGGGGGAGGGGTGCTGGTGGCATGTGGGTCCTGTGGTGGGGCCTCCTGCCCACCAGCTACAGCGGAAGTGGAGGGCTCTTCAATGGACTGGCTAGTGGTAGGGGCCCGCTGGTGTGCTGATGCCTCCCTCATGATGTTGGTCATGTCTGCCAGCACCCCTGCTATGGAGATCAGGGTGGTGTTAATGGCCTGCAGGTCCTCCCTGATCCCTTGATACTGTCCCTCCTGCAGCCACCTGTTCTCCTGCACGTTGTCAAGGATGTGGCCCATCGTGTCCTGGGAATGTTGGTAGGTTCCCAGGATCTCGGAGAGTGCCTCCTGGAGAGTCAGTTCCCTGGTCCTGTCCTCCCCCGGCACACAGAAGGCCTCCTACTGTCCCTTTTGGCCTGTGCCTCTGTCCCCTGAACGGTGTAGCCACTGCCACTAACCCCAGGTCCCTGATTGTCTTGGGTATGAGGTGTGGGCACACTGGGTGGGTGCTGTGGTGTTGGATACTGAAGGGGGAGGCTTTGTGGTGGACTGTGGGTGGGCTTGGGTGACCGGCTGTCCAGTGGTTCCAGATGGGCCAGATAGGTCATCCAGATCCTGAAGTCCAGAGTTACTGTCATCTTCTGTTAGGGCACATTACACAAGGGAGAGCGGATGGGAGCAAGGGGAAAAAAACCAAAACCGCACTCGGCTCCCACAAGAACACAATCACAAAAAAGGGGAGTGCGGGGTTGTATATAAAGTGGGGGGGTCAATAGTGTACTAGTTGTGACGCTAGACCACTCGTAGTCCTCAACTAGAGGTGAAAAATGGGTGGACTGTGTAGTTATGTTAGGTCTGGGGGGAAGGAGAGGAGCTGGGGAAAAAACCACGGAAAGGAAAGTTTCCTTTACGGACTAGGTGGTCTCACACACTATATAGTGTCATGCTTCATCATATGACCACCTAGCCCCACCCAGGTAGGACAGTGCCACCTGGGCGGACTCAACCTCACTGTTAAAAGAACAGGAGGGAGTGCGTAAATTAATCTTATTCCTGGAGATAGGGATCCAGCTATACTAGGGAAATAAAAACACCTACTCAGGTACCCGAGTAACTTTAATGGGGGTCCTGTGTGGTGTGGTTAAAAAGGATGGGGAACCAGTGTGAGAGCAATGACTCACAAGGTCACCTGTCTAAAATGGGGTAGCCGACATGTTTCTGCCCTTATGGTGGAGCTATGGAAAGTCTCTGGGCATTCATCAGGGCATTGGATCCCTGTAGTGATTCCTACTTAAACACTGCGAAAATAATCACAAATGGAAGGGAGGGCCTACCTTAACCAAGAAAATATCTGGGGAGGACCTAAAGAAGAAGGGGAGAAAACAGACCAAAACATAGTGAATAATAAAACACAGCACACCAATCCACACGTGTCAAAATTCATGCACGCCGCAGAAGTGCTGGTTGCAAAGTTTTTAAATCGCAATAGCATCGAGGTAGGTAATGCACGGTACGTGTGAGGATGGGAAGACAATTTCTTACCCTCACAGTTGAGGCTACTAGCCTCTGGTATCCTGGAGAGGGAGCGTCCCCTTATAGTAAGACTCTAAGGTTCCAGGGGAAAAAAGGGGAAAGGAACAGGAGAGAAAACCGATAATCATAAAGGTAATTAAAGGAATGCAGGGGAGGGGAAGAGAAGAAGAGAATGAGGAGAAAGGAAAACAAGGGAGAAAAAGAGGGTGACGGAGTAAAAAGAGAGGGGATCCAAGGCCAGAGGGAAAAGAGGGAAAAAAGGAAATTAGAGGCAAAGATTATAGATCAAGATGGAGAGGAGGAGATAAAAAGGAAAAAGAACAAGAAGAAAAAAGAAGAAAGAAGAAAAAAGAAAGAAGAACGAAGAAAAAGAAGAAAAGGAAAAAAGGAAGATAGGAAAAAGGCGGAGAGGAAAAAGGGAAGGGAAAGGGAAGTAGGAAGATCAAATAAGAAAATAAAATTTAAAAATTAAATAAATCCAAGGGAACAGAGATGTCTTATCTGTGTCTCCCACGCTGTCTGACTCACTGCATCAAAGGTGGGCGCTCTCTGTGCGCCTATACCGACCTCTCATTCAGGACCGCTTGGATACAATGGTCTGGTGGAGAGGGGTAGATATAGTGGCCTTAATTAGGACAAGAGGCAGCTGATGTGAATCACCGTCGCGGCCCAGGGGGGCGGGGCCGGAAGTCCGGAGTTGTACCTCCAAATATGGTCAAGCCCGAAGTGGCCCATAATGGCTATTAGAGTGCCGGGGGCCGGAACCCATGAAAATCCCCTCGGACGTGCGCCGGGGGGAAAACAGCCTTGTCTCAGTGAGAGGAAAGGCCGGGATGAGGGCGCGTCAGCCTGAACTCCGCCGGCGGCGGCGACGCTCGCCCCGCGAGTGCTGTAGGGAAATGTAGTTTCCCAACAGCACACGCGGAACGCCAGCTGAGCAGGCCGCCGGAAACCAGAGCTCTCGGGCGGCCTAGTGCGCTCAGGGAGCGCACACTGAAAACGGGGGGGAAAAGGGGGAAAAAAAAAGGGAAAAAGAAAAAAAAAAAAAAAAAAAAAAGGGGGGGAAAGGGGAACAAAAAAGCGGAAAGGGGTGGGTGGGGGGGGAAAAAAGGGGGGGAAGGGAAAAAGACAGACATGAAAGAAAGGGGAAGTGGAGAGAGGAAGGGGAGGGGGAACGAGGAGAGACCAAGGGCAGGGGGGGAAAGGAGGATGGAGCTGAAAAAAGGAAAGATTAAAGATGAAGATAAAAATAAAAATAAAAATAAAAGTAAAAATAAAGGGATAAAAGGCAAATATATATATAAAAAATGTTTTTCCATACATATAATAAAATAACATAACAAAGATGTAACTGAAAATAAGAAGGGGAGGGGGGTGGGGAACAGAAGAAGAAAGGATGGGGGAGGGAACAGAAAAAGGGGAGGAGAAAGGAACAACCAAGAGATGAGAAAGATAAAGAGAGAAAGAAGAGAGAAGAGAAGAGAGAGTCCATGGGCAGAAAATTCTGGGCAGAAAAAGTTCTTCAAGTGGGTTCTAGGGTTGCAGAGAGAACCACGGTATCTCATCATTTAATCCAACCGTGTCTGTGTGCAACCTCCAAATCCAACGTTGTTCAGCCCTAAAAAGTTTTTCAGACATGTTGGTGGTCGAGGGGGAAAATTGTTCCAGGACTGTCCATGACATGTCGTCTGGGGAATGATTTTTTTGTAAGAAATGGCTGGTAAGTTTAGTAGCATCTCGTTTGCACCTGATCGTGCTCCTGTGCTCACAGATTCTGATGCTAACTTTTCTTGTGGTCATCCCCACGTACTGAAGTGGGCAAGGGCATTTGATTAAGTAGATTACGTTTTTACTGTTACAATTGGTAAATGATTTTTGCACCCAAGGGGTTCTAAGGTTGAGGTTGATGGTGGTGGATTTTTGGGTAAAGGGGCAAACACTGCAGTTGCCGCATGGGTGGTGACCAGCAGGGGGGGCCAATTGCCAGAGTGTGGTCTGTGCGGGTCGCCGTTTCTCCTTTGGTCTGGTATGGACCACCATATCACGTATATTACTTGCTCTCTTATACGCGTGTAATGGTGGATCAAAGGGTAAGCCACCTGAAGTCAGGATTTTCCAATTGTCTTTTATGATCTTTTGAATTTCATTAGATAAAGGATTAAATGTGGTCACACAAACGATCTTGTCCAAACTTGACTTTGGTGCGTGGGGCTGTAGTAGCTGGTCTCTATTGTTATTGCGTGCTCTTTTTAAAGCCCTGCTCACTAGATGTGGGGGATAGTCTTTGGTGTGTAACTTCACAGTTAATTTGTCTGCATGTTTGCGATAGTCAATCACTGAAGAGCAGTTTCGTCTTAACCGTAGGAACTGCCCAACCGGAAGGTTATCTCTTAGAGCTCGAGGGTGGAAGCTCTGATATTGTAACAGATTATTACAGTCCGTTGGTTTGTAGTATACCTCAGTGGCTAACCCTCCATCATTCTCATAGATAAGTAAATCCAGGAAAGGTAACTTGTTGTCGCCTATGTTCATTGTGAACGTGAGGAAAGGGTTTGCTCCGTTAAGCCAAACTGCAAACGCCTGGGCTTCTGCCCTACTTCCCGTCCATATTAGAAGTACATCGTCGATGTATCGTTTCCAGAGTTTTATCTGGTCACGGTAGGGGTTCTCCTCATTCAAAACAATTTGTCTTTCAAAATGGTCAACGTATAGACATGCTAGACTAGGGGCGAATGTGCTGCCCATTGATGTACCCTGTGTCTGTAAAAAGAAACTATCCTCAAATTTAAAGTAGTTTCTGGTGAGAGCGAGATGTGCTAAGTCCAGGATAAAACCCGGAGGGGTTTGGGATTCATTCATGTGAGTTTCCAGCAGGTCACTTATCACTTCCAAGGTAGCCTCTTGCGGAATATTGGTGTATAGTGACTCCACGTCAAGGGTAATCAGGAGCTCCTTGGTTTTGTCAAAGGTTATAGAATCCAGTAAAAGGAGGACATGGGTGGTGTCCTTCAAATAGGTCGGGATTCTTTTAACTAGTGGTTGTAGAAAGAAATCCACGAATTTTGACAAAGGCTCTAGTGCTGAGCCTAGACCGGAAACTATGGGTCGTCCGGGGGGGGGAATCTTTTCTTTGTGTACTTTTGGTAAAATATAAAAGTACGGGATTTTCGGATTGGTCTGTATCAGGAAAGATGCCTCATGATCTGTAATCCAGTTGTTTTCTTTCCCTTTAGATACTAGGAAAGTGATTTCTTCTTGAACATCGGTAGTAGGATCGCGTGCCAAACGTTTATAGTGTCTGGTGTTCCCTAGTAGTCGCTCACACTCGTCTTTGTACATTTGTTGTGGGAGGATCACTGTAGCCCCACCCTTATCTGCTGGTTTTATAATGATGGTGGGGTCAGCTGTGAGGCCCTTCAGTGACTCTATTTCGATTTGGCTCATATTGTGGAATATTTTGTTGGGAGCTTTTGTGAGACCATTGATTCTTAGGGATACTGATTTTTCGAAGGCCAGTACCTCCGGGGGCATTTGCCCTGCCGGGGGACAGAAAGTAGATTTGGGACGTAGTCCCGTGTTCTGTGTGGGAGTTTCATATTCCTTCCCAAGGAAGAAGGTCTTTAGGCGGATCTTACGGAACAGGCCCGCTAGTTCTGTTCTAGTTCTGAATAAATCAACCTTCGGGGTAGGTACAAAGTTCAAACCTTTGTTTAATGCTAGAATTTCGGTTTGGCTCAAACTCCGGTTGCTTAGATTGATGATGTTGTTTGTCTTTTCAGGGGCCAGTTTCACTTTGTCTTGCTGGTCCCTGGGACGGGATCCCTGTGTAGTGGATTTGTATTGTATTGTATTGGAATGTAGAAGACGCGGGAACCGAAGTTCTAAGGGACGCAGACGAGGTAGGGGTGCTCACTGAGAGACAGCAAGCTATGTCTCTCACAATCGAGAGATAAGGATAAGAAAGCTCTCGCAGCCGGGCGGCTGCTCTACTATCACATTACACAAGGGAGAGCGGATGGGAGCAAGGGGAAAAAAACCAAAACCGCACTCGGCTCCCACAAGAACACAATCACAAAAAAGGGGAGTGCGGGGTTGTATATAAAGTGGGGGGGTCAATAGTGTACTAGTTGTGACGCTAGACCACTCGTAGTCCTCAACTAGAGGTGAAAAATGGGTGGACTGTGTAGTTATGTTAGGTCTGGGGGGAAGGAGAGGAGCTGGGGAAAAAACCACGGAAAGGAAAGTTTCCTTTACGGACTAGGTGGTCTCACACACTATATAGTGTCATGCTTCATCATATGACCACCTAGCCCCACCCAGGTAGGACAGTGCCACCTGGGCGGACTCAACCTCACTGTTAAAAGAACAGGAGGGAGTGCGTAAATTAATCTTATTCCTGGAGATAGGGATCCAGCTATACTAGGGAAATAAAAACACCTACTCAGGTACCCGAGTAACTTTAATGGGGGTCCTGTGTGGTGTGGTTAAAAAGGATGGGGAACCAGTGTGAGAGCAATGACTCACAAGGTCACCTGTCTAAAATGGGGTAGCCGACATGTTTCTGCCCTTATGGTGGAGCTATGGAAAGTCTCTGGGCATTCATCAGGGCATTGGATCCCTGTAGTGATTCCTACTTAAACACTGCGAAAATAATCACAAATGGAAGGGAGGGCCTACCTTAACCAAGAAAATATCTGGGGAGGACCTAAAGAAGAAGGGGAGAAAACAGACCAAAACAATATGGCCCTCCTCAACAATATCAAGCACCCTACCTGCAACACCCAGCCCAATGGTCCTTTCCCGAACCCCCGCCGCCTTTTTTAGACAGAGGTCACGGGAGGGACAGGGGGAGGAGAAAAGAGGTACAGTGGCGCCCAAAAGAGGATGCCTTGGAAAATCCACTACACAGGGATCCCGTCCCAGGGACCAGCAAGACAAAGTGAAACTGGCCCCTGAAAAGACAAACAACATCATCAATCTAAGCAACCGGAGTTTGAGCCAAACCGAAATTCTAGCATTAAACAAAGGTTTGAACTTTGTACCTACCCCGAAGGTTGATTTATTCAGAACTAGAACAGAACTAGCGGGCCTGTTCCGTAAGATCCGCCTAAAGACCTTCTTCCTTGGGAAGGAATATGAAACTCCCACACAGAACACGGGACTACGTCCCAAATCTACTTTCTGTCCCCCGGCAGGGCAAATGCCCCCGGAGGTACTGGCCTTCGAAAAATCAGTATCCCTAAGAAACAATGGTCTCACAAAAGCTCCCAACAAAATATTCCACAATATGAGCCAAATCGAAATAGAGTCACTGAAGGGCCTCACAGCTGACCCCACCATCATTATAAAACCAGCAGATAAGGGTGGGGCTACAGTGATCCTCCCACAACAAATGTACAAAGACGAGTGTGAGCGACTACTAGGGAACACCAGACACTATAAACGTTTGGCACGCGATCCTACTACCGATGTTCAAGAAGAAATCACTTTCCTAGTATCTAAAGGGAAAGAAAACAACTGGATTACAGATCATGAGGCATCTTTCCTGATACAGACCAATCCGAAAATCCCGTACTTTTATATTTTACCAAAAGTACACAAAGAAAAGATTCCCCCCCCCGGACGACCCATAGTTTCCGGTCTAGGCTCAGCACTAGAGCCTTTGTCAAAATTCGTGGATTTCTTTCTACAACCACTAGTTAAAAGAATCCCGACCTATTTGAAGGACACCACCCATGTCCTCCTTTTACTGGATTCTATAACCTTTGACAAAACCAAGGAGCTCCTGATTACCCTTGACGTGGAGTCACTATACACCAATATTCCGCAAGAGGCTACCTTGGAAGTGATAAGTGACCTGCTGGAAACTCACATGAATGAATCCCAAACCCCTCCGGGTTTTATCCTGGACTTAGCACATCTCGCTCTCACCAGAAACTACTTTAAATTTGAGGATAGTTTCTTTTTACAGACACAGGGTACATCAATGGGCAGCACATTCGCCCCTAGTCTAGCATGTCTATACGTTGACCATTTTGAAAGACAAATTGTTTTGAATGAGGAGAACCCCTACCGTGACCAGATAAAACTCTGGAAACGATACATCGACGATGTACTTCTAATATGGACGGGAAGTAGGGCAGAAGCCCAGGCGTTTGCAGTTTGGCTTAACGGAGCAAACCCTTTCCTCACGTTCACAATGAACATAGGCGACAACAAGTTACCTTTCCTGGATTTACTTATCTATGAGAATGATGGAGGGTTAGCCACTGAGGTATACTACAAACCAACGGACTGTAATAATCTGTTACAATATCAGAGCTTCCACCCTCGAGCTCTAAGAGATAACCTTCCGGTTGGGCAGTTCCTACGGTTAAGACGAAACTGCTCTTCAGTGATTGACTATCGCAAACATGCAGACAAATTAACTGTGAAGTTACACACCAAAGACTATCCCCCACATCTAGTGAGCAGGGCTTTAAAAAGAGCACGCAATAACAATAGAGACCAGCTGCTACAGCCCCACGCACCAAAGTCAAGTTTGGACAAGATTGTTTGTGTGACCACATTTAATCCTTTATCTAATGAAATTCAAAAGATCATAAAAGACAATTGGAAAATCCTGACTTCAGGTGGCTTACCCTTTGATCCACCATTACACGCGTATAAGAGAGCAAGTAATATACGTGATATGGTGGTCCATACCAGACCAAAGGAGAAACGGCGACCCGCACAGACCACACTCTGGCAATTGGCCCCCCCTGCTGGTCACCACCCATGCGGCAACTGCAGTGTTTGCCCCTTTACCCAAAAATCCACCACCATCAACCTCAACCTTAGAACCCCTTGGGTGCAAAAATCATTTACCAATTGTAACAGTAAAAACGTAATCTACTTAATCAAATGCCCTTGCCCACTTCAGTACGTGGGGATGACCACAAGAAAAGTTAGCATCAGAATCTGTGAGCACAGGAGCACGATCAGGTGCAAACGAGATGCTACTAAACTTACCAGCCATTTCTTACAAAAAAATCATTCCCCAGACGACATGTCATGGACAGTCCTGGAACAATTTTCCCCCTCGACCACCAACATGTCTGAAAAACTTTTTAGGGCTGAACAACGTTGGATTTGGAGGTTGCACACAGACACGGTTGGATTAAATGATGAGATACCGTGGTTCTCTCTGCAACCCTAGAACCCACTTGAAGAACTTTTTCTGCCCAGAATTTTCTGCCCATGGACTCTCTCTTCTCTTCTCTCTTCTTTCTCTCTTTATCTTTCTCATCTCTTGGTTGTTCCTTTCTCCTCCCCTTTTTCTGTTCCCTCCCCCATCCTTTCTTCTTCTGTTCCCCACCCCCCTCCCCTTCTTATTTTCAGTTACATCTTTGTTATGTTATTTTATTATATGTATGGAAAAACATTTTTTATATATATATTTGCCTTTTATCCCTTTATTTTTACTTTTATTTTTATTTTTATTTTTATCTTCATCTTTAATCTTTCCTTTTTTCAGCTCCATCCTCCTTTCCCCCCCTGCCCTTGGTCTCTCCTCGTTCCCCCTCCCCTTCCTCTCTCCACTTCCCCTTTCTTTCATGTCTGTCTTTTTCCCTTCCCCCCCTTTTTTCCCCCCCCCACCCACCCCTTTCCGCTTTTTTGTTCCCCTTTCCCCCCCCTTTTTTTTTTTTTTTTTTTTTTTCCCTTTTTTTTTTTCCCCCTTTTCCCCCCCGTTTTCAGTGTGCGCTCCCTGAGCGCACTAGGCCGCCCGAGAGCTCTGGTTTCCGGCGGCCTGCTCAGCTGGCGTTCCGCGTGTGCTGTTGGGAAACTACATTTCCCTACAGCACTCGCGGGGCGAGCGTCGCCGCCGCCGGCGGAGTTCAGGCTGACGCGCCCTCATCCCGGCCTTTCCTCTCACTGAGACAAGGCTGTTTTCCCCCCGGCGCACGTCCGAGGGGATTTTCATGGGTTCCGGCCCCCGGCACTCTAATAGCCATTATGGGCCACTTCGGGCTTGACCATATTTGGAGGTACAACTCCGGACTTCCGGCCCCGCCCCCCTGGGCCGCGACGGTGATTCACATCAGCTGCCTCTTGTCCTAATTAAGGCCACTATATCTACCCCTCTCCACCAGACCATTGTATCCAAGCGGTCCTGAATGAGAGGTCGGTATAGGCGCACAGAGAGCGCCCACCTTTGATGCAGTGAGTCAGACAGCGTGGGAGACACAGATAAGACATCTCTGTTCCCTTGGATTTATTTAATTTTTAAATTTTATTTTCTTATTTGATCTTCCTACTTCCCTTTCCCTTCCCTTTTTCCTCTCCGCCTTTTTCCTATCTTCCTTTTTTCCTTTTCTTCTTTTTCTTCGTTCTTCTTTCTTTTTTCTTCTTTCTTCTTTTTTCTTCTTGTTCTTTTTCCTTTTTATCTCCTCCTCTCCATCTTGATCTATAATCTTTGCCTCTAATTTCCTTTTTTCCCTCTTTTCCCTCTGGCCTTGGATCCCCTCTCTTTTTACTCCGTCACCCTCTTTTTCTCCCTTGTTTTCCTTTCTCCTCATTCTCTTCTTCTCTTCCCCTCCCCTGCATTCCTTTAATTACCTTTATGATTATCGGTTTTCTCTCCTGTTCCTTTCCCCTTTTTTCCCCTGGAACCTTAGAGTCTTACTATAAGGGGACGCTCCCTCTCCAGGATACCAGAGGCTAGTAGCCTCAACTGTGAGGGTAAGAAATTGTCTTCCCATCCTCACACATACCGTGCATTACCTACCTCGATGCTATTGCGATTTAAAAACTTTGCAACCAGCACTTCTGCGGCGTGCATGAATTTTGACACGTGTGGATTGGTGTGCTGTGTTTTATTATTCACTATGTTTTGGTCTGTTTTCTCCCCTTCTTCTTTAGGTCCTCCCCAGATATTTTCTTGGTTAAGGTAGGCCCTCCCTTCCATTTGTGATTATTTTCGCAGTGTTTAAGTAGGAATCACTACAGGGATCCAATGCCCTGATGAATGCCCAGAGACTTTCCATAGCTCCACCATAAGGGCAGAAACATGTCGGCTACCCCATTTTAGACAGGTGACCTTGTGAGTCATTGCTCTCACACTGGTTCCCCATCCTTTTTAACCACACCACACAGGACCCCCATTAAAGTTACTCGGGTACCTGAGTAGGTGTTTTTATTTCCCTAGTATAGCTGGATCCCTATCTCCAGGAATAAGATTAATTTACGCACTCCCTCCTGTTCTTTTAACAGTGAGGTTGAGTCCGCCCAGGTGGCACTGTCCTACCTGGGTGGGGCTAGGTGGTCATATGATGAAGCATGACACTATATAGTGTGTGAGACCACCTAGTCCGTAAAGGAAACTTTCCTTTCCGTGGTTTTTTCCCCAGCTCCTCTCCTTCCCCCCAGACCTAACATAACTACACAGTCCACCCATCTTCTGTTAGGGTACTGGATATTCGTGGCACCTCCTCTCCGCTGACCTTGGCTGGGGTACCTGTGGGGATGTAAGTGATGTATTATGCTTCATGTGTGTGACATATTGTACACCCCTGGCTTCCCCTCTATCGTTTGTGTTGCCCTGCCACCTTTTGCTTGTGTATGGTGATGTATTGTGGGATTGTTAGTTTCCCTATGCTATGCATGCTTTGGTGATGGGTGTCCATGCAGGGCTGGGAGGGCTGTCCATGCATTGGTATAGCATGCAGGGCTTGGCAATGTGGTTAGTCATATGTGTAGGTGCTGTATGTGGGATATAGTGGAGTGATAGGAGTGAGGGTGAGGGTGTGAGATGACATGCAGGTATGTGGGGTGATAAGTAGTAAAGGTTGACTTACCAGTGTCCAGTCCTCCGGCTACTCCAGCGAGTCCCTGAGGATGCAGTATTGCCAAGACTTGCTCCTCCCATGCTGTGAGCTGTGGGAGAGGAGGTGGGGTCCTCTGTGTGCCAAGGTGGTGCCTTGCTGCTATGGAACGTACCTTCCCCCATAGGTCATTCCACCTCTTCCTGGTGCTGTCCCACGGCGTTCACCCTGTCCACGATTCTCCGCCATAGCTCGATCTTCCTGGCAATGGATATCTGCTGTACCTGTGCTCCAAACAGCTGTGGCTCTACCTGACAATTTCCTCCACCATGACCCTCAACTCCTCATCATTGAAACGGGTGCCTTTGTGGGGACATGGGTGCTGTGTGGTGTGTGTTGGTGAGAGTGTGTTGAGTAATGTGGTGGGGTGTGTGATGTGGGGTGCGTGAGGGATGAATGGGTGTAAGTGGTGTGTGTGTCTAGTTGTCTCTGTGCTGTTTGTGTCAATCTCCTGCCAGTGATTGTTGTTCGTAAAAGGTTGTGGGTAATGTGGGTGTGTGTTTTAAAGTGGTGTAGGTGTGTGGGTGTGGTGTGTGTATGAGTGTCAGGTGTGTGTTTTGTATGTGGGTGTCCAATGTAGTGTTGTTTTGTATGTGGGTGTCCATTCTGAGCGCGGCGGTATGTACCGCCAATGGTTTACCGCCATTGAATGTCTGCCGTGATGATTTGTTGTTTTGTTGGCGCAACAGTATGGGTGTTGGTACCACC